>NC_142601.1:23257019-23557019 GCF_041222555.1 Hakea prostrata | reverse complement strand
TTTATGATAAGCCTGAAAGAAGGCAAATTCTAGTCCATGGTCATACTATGGAAGTGGATGAAGCAAAAGACAGAATAATTACCGTTCTCATGATTGAAAAAAATAAGAGAATAATAAAGATTCTCCATATAACTCTTCAAGGAGTGAAGATAATATTTGTTATTGATGTAGTATGAAGGCCATTAAACATGTATCTGTCGTACTCCACAATATTAAGTTAAGCTTTGTTAAGCCTTAATTAAATAAATAAAAAGTGACCCTGCCATGATTGCACACCTTTTAAAAATCATTTGCACTAATTTAATTTAATATTTAATTGATAATTGCTTTACCGGTAGCTTTGATTGCCTCAATGGTTGAAATCTAAAATTTCTTCTTTAGAGGCCAAGGTTCGAATACTGGTACCTTCAATCATAGACCACATAAAGAGGTATTCTAAAATACCTCACATTTTTGGGATGGAAGCTCTAGGAAATTCGGAGGTACCTAGGGAATCGGTCTTCCTGCATTTGAAGCCTCCAGAGGTGCCTACCAATGGGGATAAATCTTATGCGGGAGTAGTGGGGAGTTCGTTGTTGCCTGAGATTGATTCCCTCCCTTCTCCTATACAAGCGGGTAAGTTTCGCAGGATTGTAATCCCGCAACAGGAATACGAGCAGCAACGAAATCAGTTCCGTTTTTCATTGATTGGGCGAGCTAATTTTCGCATCACTACCATGGATGAATTGCGAGAGCTAGCTAGGGGTGCTTGGAAATTGTCTCAAGGGGTGATTTTACATTCATTGGGGAAAGGGTTTAGCAGATATGACTGAGGTGTGGCGCAGAAGTTTTTGGAATGTTGGAAAGCAATACATTCGTTTTCAACGATGGAGGCCGGATTTTAATATCCACTCTCCTCAACCAGCAGGTAAGTTGGTGTGGGTTCGTTTCCCTAATTTACCTCTTGAGTATTGGCATGAGAAAGTGCTTCTTTCTATGGCAAAATCTGTTGGGAGACCTGTTTCTCTTGATAGACGAACTCGTCTTGGTTCTATTGGTAATTATGCTCGAATTTTGGTTGAATTGGAGGTCGATGCTATTCGAGTGAATGAGGTTCAGATTGAGCGCCTTGAACCAAGAACTCTTCGAGTTTTTAGTTTTCTTCAGAAGGTAATTTTTGAGGATGATATTCTGCGGTGCTCACGTGTAATCGAGAAGGCCACCTAGGTCTTCATTGTAGGTTTGCTTCAAACGATTCTGTGGATGGTTTGCAGGTTCAGCCCTCTATCGTTCCTGCAGAAAACCTCCCAGCAGATAATCCTATTGTGGATGGGATTCCTACTGACGGTGTGAGAGTGCAGACTCCAAGCTCACTCCAGCATCAGATTCGTGTGGCTCTAGAGGTGGCGGGTTTGGAGGACTTTGTTTCATCCAATGAGGGTGCAGCAAATTCAATTTCAAATTTCAAATCTACAAGGTAGGTTCCCTCTGATGTGGTGATCACGTCTAGCGAGAACTCTTCTCTTGATCTTTCTCTCTCTCAAAGTGATCCTTTTCAACTTCAAAAAATTTTAGATAAAGGCAAGAGTTTGATGTTGGTTGGTAATCTTTCAAAGAACGTAGTTACCTTGTTGGTCCCACGACTAACCAACTTCCACCTAATTCGCCCACTAAGGATATTGGCTCTTTTGAACGGTTTGAAAAGCTTCATGAGAGGCCTTGTTGGGCCCTGCTGAATTCGGTTAGAGTGGAAGACTCTTCTACGGAACAGAATTCAGTTTATGTGGAAAACTTTTCTACGCAACAAAATTCGATTAGATTGAAAGAAACTGCATTGGACGTGAACTCTAGTTTGGAGCTTCAAGTGGGGTCATGCGGGGCCCAACAGAATTTGAATAATTTTGAAGCAGCTTCTTTGGCTGTGGACTCTAGTTTTGAAATTCAAAATTCCTTAGATGCAGCAAAGTGTTTTAATCCAATTGGTAAACTTCCTTTGGGGAATTCACTAGTGGGACCTACAGATAAGCTCGAAAGTGGTTCGGCCACTCCTTTTGAATTTCAAAAAGTGCTTGTTGCAGGTAAGAGTTCTATGCAAATTGGAAACCCTTCTTTGGAGTGTTCATTGGTAGGACCTGAAGTTGCAAATATTATTAGAAGTTTAGCCATTGAAGGAACTACGGAGGATGATTTGGACTATTGTGGGCCTGATCAGAATTCGGCCAGGCTGGAGAGTTCGGCCAATGATGAAACTTTGCAATTGAAAGTAGTTATTCCAATTTCATCTTCGTCTATATCAGTGCGGGCTGAAGGTTCTCCTCGTCGGAAACCTGGTCATCCGAAGAAGAAGGCTCATGCAGTGAAGAAAGTAGTAACAAGTAAAAAGGTTTCTATAGCAGAGGAATTCAAGAAGGTAGATGCAGCTTTAGCGAAAGTATCCGCAGTGCATCAAAGCCTCCCATTGGGAGAGGATAGTGCTGCTACGTAACTATTGTTATGAAGCTTTTCTTAAAGATCTTGATTTGGATGCATCTAGACGTTCTACATTTCGTTTCTGATGACTTAGTTGTTTTCAATTATGAGTAGGAACTAGTGAGGAAGGGTGTATTGGGGGCAACTGTTGTTGCGGGTGAGCAAGGTAGGTACTAATTGCTGTATTTCTTTTTTTTCTTCTTATTGTCGTTATAAAATGACCCTTTTAGCGAAAAAAAATAAATAAAAATAATGTGGAGATAAATTGGATTTTCCAAAATCATGATACTTGAGCAATTTTTGCCTATAAAAGAGATGATTTTGATGGCCTCATAGATACTACACATCTAGATGCTATAAAGTCCTTTGAAGATAATAGTTGAAGATTTGGTTATGTTAGTAGAATTCAACTAATATTATATTAGTTTGTAATTCTTTTCTCTTCAAATCTCATCTCATATGTTAGTTTATCTTAAATTTAATCTTTTTCCTCTATAATTTTTTTTATTGACTTTCTATATATCTTTTAATATATTTTGTTTCGTTTTGATAAAGAATGTGAATATTCTCTTATATGCTGTGACGCATATTGTACTGAGACAAAAATATACATATTTCTCTTATTTGATGATGCAGAAACCAATGTTCATATAAAAATTGGTAGTACAACATTGATTGGAAGCTCTAGAAGAGCTAATCTATTATTATCTGGGAGATAAAATTGGCTATGAATAATTCATTATTTTGTAGTAAGTCTCAAAGAAATTTATTAAGTTTTAAAGCTATTTGCCAAAATGATTATCAGAGTGAGACTACAAATAATGGTAAAAGTGAATATCTATACAAAGGTATTAGATATTTTCTCCCAATTTGTACTACACGAATATCGCATGGTTAAAACATATGCTTGGGTAATCAAATGAACATTGATTCCAATAATTTTATTATTTGGCATGACCGGTTGGACCATCCCGGATCAAATATGATGCGAAAAATTATTGAAAACTCAATTGTCATCCATTGAAGAACCAGAAAATTCTTCAATTAAATGAATTTTCTTGTGTTACTTGTTCTCAAGAGAAATTTATTATTGGATATTCACCAGCTAAAGTTGAGATTGAACATTCTACGTCTTTGAAACGTATAGAGGGTGAAAAATATATGGGCTCATTCACCCATCATGGGGACCATTCAGATAATCTATGATTTTAATAGATGCATCTATAAAGTGATCACATGTATGTTCATTATGAACTCGCAATTTGGTGTTGCGAGATTGTTTGCTCAAATAATGAGATTAAGAGCATAATTTATGATAAATACAGTTTGTCTTGATAATGCTGGTGAATTTACATCTCAGGCTTTATGATTATTGTATAACAACTGAGATCACAGTTGAATAGCTTGTTGCTCATGTTTATATTCAAAATGGTTTGGTAAAATTATTTATTAAATGTCTCCAATTAATAGCTAAACCATTGTTTATGAGAACAAAGCATCATTTGTACGCATCAGGCCAAAAGATTGTCATAAATTCTCCCTATTACAATTGGCTTATGGTCAGAAGCAAAATATTTATCATCTTAAAAATTTTTGGATGTGCGGCTTATGTTCTAATTGCTCCACTACAGCGCACAAAGATGAGTTCCTAAATAAAGTTGGGAATATATGTTGGATATGAATCTTCTTATATAATTCAATATATTGCCAATGATAGGAGATTATTTGATGAATTAATTTTTTCAACATGAGGGAGAGAGAATAAACAGTTGGAAAAAGAGATTGATTGTATGCATTATCATTATCTCATTAGATCCTCGCACTGAGTACTGTGAACTTGAAGTTCAAAGGATAATGTAATAAATATTATGAATCAAGCGCAGATTTGCTGACCTTCTAAGAGTTACTAAATCTCATATTCCAGCTGTAAATGTTCCAATTAGAATTGATGTCCCAGCAGGACAATCTATCAGTGCAAATGAAATTAAATTACGTTTAAAACATGGAAGATCAATCAGTTCCAATGATAAAATCCTAGAAAATGAAAGGAGCAAATGATCAAGATGGTCATAATATGGAGACAATTGATTATAAAGATCCTAAAGACATAACTTTCTATAAAACCCCAGAAGAGATTTAAGTACCTGAAAATAATGAAGAGATCTCGATTAGTTATGTCATTGCAGGAAAAAGATGGAACCGAAAATATAAAACTGTCGACAACAATTTTTGCATATAATGTTTTTTTTGAAATAATGCAACAAGACGAGAATCTTGAATATAATGAAGAAATGATTGGCTAAAATGTAGAGACGCAATTCAAGCAAAATTGAATTCGCTTGAAAAATAAAGTTTTTGGACCTCAGTCCAACATCTGAAGGTATAAAGCCAGTGGGGGTACAATTGAGTTTTCTTGGAAAAATGAAATGAGAAAAATAATGAAATCGTGATATATAAAGCATGAATTATAACACAAGAATTTTCGTAGATTCCTGGCATTACATGGAAACATGTTATTTTGTGGTGGATGCAATCACCTTCAGATATCTTATTAATCTGGCAGTATATAAAAATTTTGACATGTGTCTATTAGTTATTATTACATCCTATTTATATGGCTCATTCGAGTGTGAAAGATATATGAAAATCCCTGAAGGATTCAAAATACCTGAAGCACATAAAAATTCTTAGGAAGTTTGTTTAATAAGGCTTCAAAGATTATCAAGGCATATATGATATAATTTCCTTAGTGGATATTTACTAAATGAAAAGTATAAAAATGATTCAATTTATTATTGTGCTTTTTATTAAAGGATATGGATCTAATTTTAATAAGTGTATATGATGATGATTTAAATATCATCAAAATTCCTGAAGAGTTTTCAAAAGCAATAGATTATTTGAAGAAAGTTGAAATGAAAATCTTGAAAAGATAATTTTTTGTCTTGACTTGTAAATGAGCATTTGACGAATGAAATATTCGTTCATCAATCAACTTATATAGATAATATTTTGAAACGATTTTATCTAGATAAAATATATCCATTGAGAACCCCAATGGTTGTGAGATTACTCAATATAAAGAAATATTCATTTCGACTCCAATAAAATAGTGGAGAATTTCTTAGTCCTGAAATATCATATCTTAGTGCAATTGGGGCATTAATGTATCTTGCTGATAATACACAATCGGATGTAGCATTTTCTATAAGTGTACTAGCAAGATTTATCTCTTCTCCAATACGAAAACAGTGAAATGTTATAAAACATATATTTCAGTACATTTGAGAAATTATTGACATTATATTATTTTATGAATGTGGATCAACTTACTTGTTATGCAGATGCAAAAAATTTATCTGATCTATATAAAACTACATCTCAAACATGCTATTTATTCATAAGTGAATGTTAGCTATTTTATATTTGGTTTAGATGAATGATACAACACATTCAGGAAGTATGTAGTTTTCTACTAGAAGAAGGGGTTTGAACAATATTATATGAAGATTATGATGCATGCATAGCTCAATTGAAGCGATGATACATCAAAGGAGATAAAACGAAACATATTTCACCAAAATTCTTCTTCATTCATGATCTTTAATGAAATGGTGAAATCTATGTTCAACAAACTCGTTCAAGTGATAATTTGACAAATTTATCTACTGAGAAGTTACATACTTTAAATCTTGAGAAGCTGGTATATGATATTGGAATGTACGTACTTAAAGATACTCAATGATGTTATCATTAGGGGGAGTAAAATACATGCTACACTTTTTTTCCCTTAACCAAGGTTTTGTCCCACTGGGTCTTCCTGGTAAGGTTTTTAATGCGCAGCTACCAATACGTATTATTTAGATATGTATACTCTTTTTCCTTTACTAAAATTTTTTTCCACAGGGTTTTTCTTAGTAAGGTTTTAACGAGGTACATTATCTATAGATGGACATCCAAGGGGGAGTGTTATAAATAATATTTATTATGGATGTCCATTACCCCAAAGAGATTGTATTTCTAATTGAAGATCTCAACTACCCCAAGAGGAAATATTGGTGAAGATCACAACCATCTCATTACACAATATTGGCAATCAATATTTCTATTCTATGCACCTTCTATCTTGGGCGGCAATCTATCCTTCCATATCAAGATTATCTTATTGTGTTTAAGAATAATATATTGTATTTCTTTGTAGACTCTGATATTTCCATATCAGAGTAGATGTTCCTTCTACTATAAATATGTAATGCACTCAAATGAATGGACCAGTTCTGATTGAATTAATCTTATCTTTCTTCTTTGTATTCTATATTTTCTCTTTATTTTATAACAAAAATGAGTTTCCTTTTCGTTTTTTCTCTTTCTCTTGACAATAAGAGAATTTAATTAGGTATATTATAAATAATATTCATTGTAGATGTTCATCACTTCCAAATAAATTATACTTTTAATTGAAAATCTCAACCACCTCAGCATGAAATCTTGGTGGTTCATATTTCCATCTTAATTGAAGATCATGGTCATCTCAACACAATGTTGATAGTCACAATTTCCATTCTATGCACCTTATATTTTGAGCGACAATCTATCTTATCCATATCAAGAACATCTAATTATGTGTAAGAATCATATATTGTATTTCTTTGTAGATTTGATATTTCCATATCAGAGAAGTTGCTACTTCTTCTATAAATATGTAATACACTCAACTCAATGAATAGTTTGATTGACCTTGTTCTAGTTTCCTTTTTCATCTCTAATATATTTTCTTTATTTTATAATACGTTATCAGCACGATTTCTTACAAAGTAATTGTTCTTTTGAGCAGTACTCTGTCGAAGTAATTGTGCACAATTCCACTTGAAGTAATTGTATTTTGAGCACAACTCTATTGAAGTAATTGTGTACAACTCCGCTCCAAGTAATTGTGTTTTGAGGTTAATTTTCATGTTAATTTTTATGTTCAAATATTATTCATTACTTCAAATATTAGAAGATGCACATATTATTTAATGTTTAATGAAATTTAATTTTATCTTTTATTCCTCTTTTATATTGACTTATATCATGTCAAATCTTAGAAATTTGGAATTTGTGGCCCTCAATATAACGGGCAAGAATTACTTGTCATGGATCCTTGATGCTGAGATCCACCTTGACAATAGAGGTCTTGGAAATGCAATTATGAAAGAAAAAGATGTATCCAATCAAGATAAGGCGAATGCCATGATTTTTATTCACCATCATCTCCATGAAGGATTGAAAGCAGAATATCCGACTATGAAAGACCCACTTGAATTATGGATTAATTTAAAAGAAATGTATGACCATAAAAAAACGGTAATCCTACCTAAAGCTCACTATGAATGGATGCACTTGATGTTGCAAAATTTTAAAACTGTAAACGAGTACAATTTTGCAGTTTTTGAAATTATTTCTGAATTGAAATTATGCGAAGAAATATTACTACTGATGAGGACTTATTAGAAAGAGAAAAAAAAACATATCAATTTTTCTTGCTTCAAATGTGTTGCTACAACAACAATATAGTATACAGGGTTTTAAGAAGAACTCTGAATTGATCTCATGCCTCCTTGTGGCTGAGCAGAATAATGAATTATTATTAAAAAAATCATGAGGCCCGTCCTACTGGTTCTGCTCCATTCCCTAAAGTGAATGCAGTAATTCATGATAAGAATGAAAGGAGACAAAATTATAATCATGGCCATGGACGTGGATGTGGATTTGCACATGGACGTGGATGAGAAAAAAGACAGAATAATTATCATCCTCATAATGGAAATAAACAAGAGAAATGCAAGGATTCTCAAAGTAACTCTTCAAAGAGTAAAGATAATGTTTGTCACCAATGTGGAATGAAAGGCCATTGGTTGTGTGTTTATCGTACTCCAGAGTTTTTGTCAAGCTTCAATCAAAAAGAAGGAAAATAATGTGGAGACGGATTTGACTCTCCAAAATAATGGTATTGAAGTAAACCTTGCTTTAAACAAAAATGATTTTAATGGACTCATAGACATCATGCATCAAGATGCTGTAGACTTCTTTGAAAACAATATTTGATGATTTGGTTATTTTTCTTATTTGGGTTCGAATAAAAGTGATGTTATGTTTTCAATTAGTTTATTTTAATTTTTGGTTTAATTCATTTATGTATGATTTTCTACATATATTTTTTTATGTATTTCGTTTCAATTTAATGAAGAACATGGATATTCCTCAATTCTCAATTGGATCCAAGATTAGTGAAGACGATATATGGCTCGCAAATAGTGCTACGATGCATACTATACTAAGAGATAAAAAGTATTTTTCTTATTTGAAGATGGAGGAAGCCAAAGTTTATAAAATAACTGGTAGTACAAAATTGATTGAAAGCTCTAGAAGAGTTAATTTATTATTAATTAAGGGAACCAAATTGGTAATCAATGATGCATTATTTTGTAATAAGTGTCAAAATAAACTTATTAAGTTTCAAAGACATTCATCAAAATGGCTATCATATTCAGACTGTATATGATGGTAAAACTAAATATCTTTGTATTACTACAAAAGCGACAGGTAGAAAATATATTTTGGAAAATTACCTGCTTTTTCTTTCGGTTTGTATTACACAAATCTTCGCATGGTTGAAATATATGCTTTGGTGGATCAAAGGAATATTGATTCAAATATCTTTATTATTTGCCATGACCGGTTGGCCATCCCGGATAGAATATGATGTGAAAAAGTATTGAAAATTCACATGGCCATCAATTGAAAATCAGAAGATTCTTCAATTCAATGAACTTTCTTGTATTGCTTGTTCTCAAGTGAAACTTATTACTAGACCATCACCAGCTAAAGTTGGATTTGAATCCCCTGCATTGTGGAACGTATACAGGGTGATATATGTGGATCCATCCAACCATAATATATACCATTTAGAAGAATCTCCAAATGAGCAACAACAGCAAAGTCTCTAAACCAACGACCTTCAAAAAATTTATTTTTGTCCCATCGCCCATTGTTCATCTCTCATAAGAAGCAACAAAATGCCAAACCTTTTTCAGACAAAAAATTATTGAAGAGCAAACCCTAGAATTCCGCAATTTAAAGTTGTAATTAAGCTATAGTATAGGAGACAATAGGAATTATCCCTATCATAAATTTTAAGGTGTCTTTATAATTTGTCACATGGGATCTGTTGTAAGGGGCAACAAAACCAATATTTGAACCCAAATTTGAACTAAATACAAGTCTTGTGAGTTAACTGAAAATCTAAATAATTTAACACTTTATTCATGAGGAATTAAAAAAAGACATCTTTCACCAAAGCTTCAGGAGGTGATGGATTTGATTAGATTAATCCCTCTTCCTGGAATTGATTAGATTAACCCCTCTTCCTAGTGTGCCTTTGCTGATGTGTGTCACTGGAGGGCCTCACGACTTAGTGATTTTTCTATAGAATCAGCTTGGGAGCTTTTTAGAAGAAAAGCAACGAAGGTAGATTGGGCAATTGCCATTTGGAAGTCGCCTTTATTGTTGAGGCAGCTAGCTTCTTGTTGGTGTTTTTTTCCATCGGAAGATCCTTGTGGGTGATTTGATTACTTTTAAGGGGATCTCTTTGGCCTCTCGCTGCAGTTTATGTATGGAGGCTTCAGAGCGTGTCAACCATATCTTTTTGCAATGTCCATTTGCCCGCAGCTATGGAGAGTCGTTGGCAACAAAGTTTTGAAAGATTTGGCATGCTCACACATCTCTCCTAGAGAGCTGTAAATTGTGGACTCAGCAAGCTAAATCAACCTTGTTAGGGGCGGCTTGGTTAAATGGTTGTTTTCTGTTAATTTACTACATTTGGCTGGGCCAAAATAAGCACAGGTATGAGGAGCTTTGCCTTCCAAAGGACTGGGTGCTATATCATATCTTCTCATATCTTGCTCAATTGGTTATTGTGCTTGAAGGTAGAAGAGTTTCTTAGGATGATTTTGCTCTTGCTAGATCTTTGGGGTTAAAGCATCACATTATGAGCTCAAAACGCCCTCAAGAAGTTTTCTAGTTATCTCCTCCAATGGGTGGGTCAACCTAAACATTGACAGATGCTCTTTGGGCAACCTTGGTGCTGGTGGGCCTTTCCAAAATGAAGCTGCTGTTGTGATCTTGAACTTCAGCATTTTCTTGAATGTGAAAACTAACTTTGAATATGAAATGGAGGCTCTCTTTCTTGGGCTGGAATGGGATGATAGGCTGAAAATGACGAAGCTTTGGGTTGAGTGTGATTCAGTGGCAGTGGTTGTGCTCATTTAGCAGTGTAAGATCCCTTGGTTTTTCCTTTAACGGTGGAGGGCTTTGCTGTCATTTTTAGATGCTATCGATTGGAAAATAACCCATTGCTACAGGGAAACAAATATGGCTACGGATTTCTTAGCCAGAACAGTGGCTTGGCAGGGATATTCAGCTACTAACATCCCTTGGACAGCAGCTGTTTGGATGGCTCTAGATCTAGATGCATCAGGAAGCCCTAGGTTCAGATTCTAGCTTTTCACTTTGACAACTAATGTGAGTGGCAAGCAGTGAGGATGGGTGTATTGGGGGCAACTGAGGTTGCGGGCTAGAATGTTTGGTTCCAAGACATGTAAGTTTTATTGTTTCTGTTTATACTTCTTGCTTTGAATACCTATGACCTTTTAGCAGGAAAAAATTAAACAAACATATCAAGGTTACATATACTTTGATAGGAAAATCTAGCCACCAGCTCCTCCAATGTATATCCAACTCCTTGTCTAGCTGCATTATTTCGACCATTTATGTGATAACATCTTTTGGAATTCTCAAATGTACATATGCTTCATTTTGATGGTGGCTGCACTCCTCTCGGTATTTGTCCTACAAAACCACTTGCTAATCCAATTCTCGATGTGAAATGGAATTAGTGTGATAATGTAGAATCTCATTTAAACTAAGAACCCCTCAGAGGGGGGGAAATATATATATATATATATATAATATATATATATATATATACACACACACACACACACGAACTATAATATTTACACCATGTCAAGAAATATATATATACACACACACACACACGAACTATAATATTTACACCATGTCAAGAAATCAGTCACTCAATCCAAATAGCAATTGCAACCAATACACCCAAACTCTCCGAAACCCAGTAGTGGACATGGTGCATACTCAAAAGGAGCATTAGGGACAAATCTGAAATATGGAATTACCTACTGCCTCCCATCTCAAAGCAAGCTGGATTAGAGGTGGCCATGGCACATTTACAGATGAACATCACTCCTTTGCATTTGCACTTCAAGTAATGCAAAGGAGTGATGTTCCAAGGTAATGGCTACAAACTCACTTTCAGGTAGAGCCAAGGTGCATTTGCACTTCAAGAACTTAAACCTTGTAAACATTTTTCTATTGGCTCACGTGGCCTTTTCTGCAATCGGGAAAGGTCACTTACATGCACTTATGATTTGCCACATAGAAATGGGCATGAAATTTGTCTTCCATATTCGATACAACTCTGAACTACATTGGCTAGGAAATTATACTACCAAGTAAATGTTGTTATTTTCAAATCTGTAGTGAACAATGATCATGTCGCTAACCAATCAAAAATAAAATCCAATATTAATCTAGTTAGCAGAATGTACGGGATCGAACTATGGGGAACTAAGAGGCTAAGTTAGTAAGATTTAATTCAACAAAACCTAATTTAAATTAAATCTATTAATCAGTGCAAAAACTTTAACTATGAATACGTGAAGATTTATGGGACTTCAAATCCCCAATGCTTTTTACTGATCGATATAACTCTACACTTCAACACAAAAGATGGTCTTTCCTAGATATGCCCTATCTTCGCAAGACTATCATCCTTCGCCAAAGATTGGCATGCTTAGATTGCTTAGCTATAGAACATTTTTTGCCAGACTCAAACACAATCAACAAGAAGATATAGAACATAGAAATAAGCAATGGTTCATCTACATCCCAAAGAAAAACAACTAGCTACTCATTATAACAAAATTAATAAAACAAATAAAGATGAAATTTAGAGAGGGAGAGAGAGAGAGAGATGTGGTCTTCTTCTTGAGCAATGAGAGAGAGAGATGAAAGCCAATATCTGTGTTCGTCATCTTCTCCTCTTCTCTGTAGCTGGCTTCTCTTTTATGTATCCCACACACAATGAATTTTTTCTCTTTAACCGTAAATTTGACCTTTATGTGTTCAGATCCTGGAAAAACTCAAAACTATAACGTTGTAGATATTTTATTATCTTTCCATAGCATCTTGAATGACCTCAATCCGAGTTCATACGAGAGAGATATGCCCAAAATACTCAAGGTGGGTCTGTTTACACGATTTTCAGATCCTACTACCAATTTTGTTCCTTGGACCTCCACCTGTTTCCAATTTGGCTAAGATTCATCCTCTCTTTGCATTAATTAAGTTGGATCTCACTATTCTTGATTTCTGGGGTAGCAAGATTGAATCCCATGATTTTATTTTAATTAAAATCCTCAAATATATTTGCCAACTTTGCTACACATTATCTATAATAACCAAAATCACCTTATTCATGAAAAAAGACACAAAATTACTCAATTAACTCTCTTTTAATTAACTAAATATGATAAATTAAATCAAATAAATAATGATAAATGCATGCTTATCAATTACCCCCACACTTAAGTGCTTGCTAGTCCTCAAGCAAAATGAAACAATAAAAGCAATATTGAAAAACAAAACACCTAACTAACTTTTGTAGAAATCACTGTTACACTTAACATGTGCAAAAAGCCTTTAAACCCCTAGGTTACCCTAGTGGATGAGTTGTGTCTCGTGAGTGTTTGTAGAGAATATACACACAAAATTCTTAAGTGCTTTTCTAATGATTCTGGCAAAAGTAAGTGTAAAAAAATAGATTCCAAGACAAAGACACTCCCTTGAAGACTGAAGGCAATATAGGCACCCCCACACTTAAGCTCTTTGCACCCTCTCTTGAGTCTAGCTCTAGGCAAACAATTCTATTGAGAAGTCTCCTCTTATCCTCAGCCCACCAGTTCACCCTCAGATAAGACTAATCAAGATACCAAATAATCCCAAGAACTCAGGATCTAAGCAATATTGACCTTCTTAGACATTTCACCTTTATAAGCACATTAATTCACTTATTTCTTTAATGTTCACAATTCTAGTCCATGCAATGTCTTGCCTCTTAAGCTTTTATGAATGCCTATGTAACGAGTGTTGGGTCAGCCACTCTCAAGCCAGATGGCCATAAGGGACTAGGTGTAGAATACCCCTCAAACTTACTTACTCAAGCCAACCAGCCTACTATCCAAGACTGACCAAACACACCCCAACTGTTTGACGTGAGGCACGATGTTAGTGACACCGAGACCCGATTACTAAGAAGGAGGTCTAAACTTTAAACTTTAACATTTTTTTTTCATATTATACTTCAATTCAACTCACATTTATCAGTCTCAACTTGTCACCATAAGCACAAGGCAATACAAGACCACTAAATGGTCAAACCTTTTGGACTACCTGGAGTTCCTATTTTCTGACTCAGCCTCAATCTCAAAATGTAAACCCATTACCATTCTCTCAAGAGGGTACTCATCACATCAGATGGAATTTCTAAAACCCGTAAACTCTCATTTTGAATCTAAGCAAGGAATTAAAACATTTATCTTACCAAAGCCATAAAAAATTGGGCACTTGTTATCTCTGTGACAATGTTCTACCAACTACCAATGAGTCTTACTCGAGTTGACACCCCCACACTTAAATTATGCAGTGACCTCAGTGCATATAGGATAGAATAGAAAAGAAGAACATAATAGAAGTAAATAGCGGAAAGAATGTACCTGATGCTTGATATTGGATAGAGCACACAATAGTAAACCTTAACAAAGAAACAAAGAAAAGAATAAGAAATAACATCTAAACAAATGGGTTGCCTCACATAAAGCGCTAAGTTTAGGGTCTTCAACCAAACTCAATGAGAGACTCATAAAGAGTCTTGAGGCAAGTCTTCTAGGTCCAACTCGTCAATAAGTTAGCCATAAGCTAGGCCATCCACATAAAGCTTTAACTCGCTGATCGTTAACTTGTTAAGCATGTCCAGTAAATGAGTTCCAAATCTGGTTAATATATGGCAAGGGGAAGTGGATCATTCTTGGTAACAATGTTCAACTTTTGGTAACTAATGCAGACATGCCAACCCATAGCGGTAAGAATTGAGACAAGATCATCGTTGTCATTTGGAACCGTATTGATGCCAGATTTTGTAGGGACAACCTCAGTAGGATTGACCCATTCACTATCAGAGACTGGGTAGACAATGTTGTCATCTAACCAGTTAATTACCGCATTTTTCACTACCTTTCTCATGTTAGGATTCAAACGACATTGGGTATCCCTACGGAGTTTCGCTTCATCCTCACAATTTCTCCTAGGAATACACATAGAAGGGTCTATGCCTTTAAGATCAGCTAAGGACCATCCAGTGGCTGCCTTGAATTCAGAAAACACTCCTAAAAGGTGGTCCTCTTGCCTAGGTGATAGATCAGAAGAATTAATGACAGGCAAGGTTTCATTGTATCCTAAGAATTCATACTTTATATTTGAAGGGAGTGGTTTAAGATCCAACTTAGGGGGAGACATGAGGGATGAGGGTTGGGGAGATGCAGCCATTGGAGGTGGAGGCTCAAATCTAAATGTGAATGGTGATTGCTCCAAAGAAGTGGAAGAGTCCAACAATGTGTTGACTTCCTTAATATTTAGGTAAAATTCCCCAAATTAAAAGTAATGCTACAGCGGATCATCAATAAACATGTTTGCAGTATAATCAGCCACTAAGTCATTAATAAGATTAATCGCAAAGCACTCTTCATCCCTATTTGGGCTTAAGGATGCATTGAAGATGCTGACTCTAAGTTTCTTATTGCCAAATGATATGTCCATGATACCCGATCTACAATTGATGCAAGCACTCGCAGTGGCTAAAAAGGGCCGTCCAAGAATGACTGGTGGTAACTTATTGGTAGTTTTATTGTCCAAGAAGAGCCCAAACTATGTCTTTTTGTATGGGAACTACTTGGGGTGATTGAAGGGTGTTTTGGTGACCCTATTAGTGTTCTATTGAAGACCCCAAAAGACCCATTTTAATTCGATTCTATAATGGAGTCGAAATCTACCAAATCGATCGTAGCCCTAAGGTTGGGCGGCCAACCAAGGGTGGGCAACCAGCCTTGGGAGGTTTAATCAACCGCCCCTTAGTCTAGGTGTGTGTTTTGCCTCCTTTGACCCCTAGTGGATCCTGATTGTTGCTCATTTGATTTCTCATGTTTCTAGGCTTATTTTGAGTTGCTTGCACCCTCTTTGGTGAATCTCTTAGGACTTTGAAGAGTATTGTTAATATTAATAGGTGAGGCAAACACATTGCCATATCCCGTGCATTTATTAGTGTTGTTTAAATCTTCGTTTACATTTTTATCTTGCATATATTATAAATTGCGTGTGACTTTACGCAAGGTTATGTGGTATTATGTTTATTTATTATTACAATTGCTTGAATTATGTGAATATCTGGATTGGATGGTAGGACACTATGCACCCATACTTGTATACCAACTAGGGTTGTGGGTCACCCATTACCTTAGCGACCTCACATTCACTTAGACCTAGGTACATGGTAAAAAAGTGTCTAAATGTTTGGCTAGTGAACCCTTGAGTACTACTACCTTTTTGGCAAGGGTATTTAAGCCAAGTGACCCATGATGACAGTGGTTGGGCCTTGTAAGCATCAAGCAAGCCCACTGTCATTATGAGATGGTAGAGCTACATATATTAGGGTCAGGCTCATGGGCGTCCAAAAGATGGCTTGAGTGCTGTGAGGAGACATGAGAGGCATCCGCCCCAACATATGTAGATGACCATAGGGTTAAGGAATGGGATCTAACAGATGCCTCCCATTAAAGATATTATTCCTAAGTGGAGAAGGATATTGGATAAAAAAGGCACTAGCCATGAGGGAAGATATCCGAACCACATGTAGTACAAGACTTTATGACCAAGCATTTGGCCTAGGGTTATCTCTAACATGCGCTAGCTCTCAGACCAATGGTGATGTGAGAAAGTGGTGACCTAATCTCCAGCCATGGTTTTATGTGACTTGACTCAACTACTGCAAAAAACCCAAAAGATGTGCTGAGTGTCATGAGGGAGAGTGGTAAGACCACCTAGAAAAGACTGGTGTATAACTTAATATGTGTCCACCATAGAGACCCCATTGTTAAAATTAGGAGCATATTTGCATACGTATTCATTCACCCATCTCATTATTTACTATACATGGATTGTTTATGGAAATATGTGACGAATGCATGATATATGGTTAGTTGACCTCACTGAGTTCTATTTTAACTCATACTCCTTTATGTACATTTTCTTTTAGATATTATTGCAGGATATGAAGACCCCGTTCTGCTAGAAAGTCCACTGCCGTTTGAGCCGTATGAGGGGCCCAAAATAGAGGACACAAAGCTCTATGGCAAGTCATGTGACTGTTCGGACATTGCTTACGGAGTCCAGCAATTCTGAGACACTGAAGATACCTCATGACATAGTAATTGCCCTTGTATCTTTGTGTTGCATCCTTCTCATCCAGCCGATAGATGAGGGCGCTACTTAATCTTTTGAGCCTTCTCAAAAACTTAGAGTTCTGCTGATATACAACCTTTCCTTAAACTCTGATAATTGATTTAATTGGACTAATTTGGGATGATAACTTTGATTTCAAATATTGGATAACTATAATAACTTTTACTTCTTGATTAATACTTGTCACTTGCTCTTTGATTATATTATATAGCGCTGTGTTATGGATTTGGCCGTGAAACTAATTCTTGTGGTGTATCACCCCCATATTCGTGTATTATAGGATCCGGCTAGGTTGGGTGTGACAATATGACTCATGGGTTTGATATGATTATTGTGTATTATTTCAGTTAGCTCCATTATGCTCATTCACTCCATTGTGTATTTCAAGTTAGTGGTTGAAACCTATTATTCACTTTTAACCTAGTTGAGTCACTTATGGATTGGTGATTCAAGATGCTCCCACTATATAGTATTAAGTTTAGGATTTAAAATGAACCTGACCTATGATACCAACTTCTATCACACCCCACTTAGCTGGATCCGGACTCACCCGAATACCCGTGGGATTGATAACAATACAGGATTTAGGTTCAATGTCAATCCATAACAATATAACAATATAGTATAATCCAAGAATGAGAAAGGAGCATAAAGTATCAAATCAAAGTCATAATATTAAATTATTATAGTTATCCATGACTTTGAATTGTCATTATCCAAAGTTAGTCAAGTCAAATCTCAAAGAGGCTCAAAATACTAAGCAGCACCACCATCAATAGGTTCAATAAGAAGAATATAACAAATGGTCACAAGAGCAACTACAATCTCATAAGGTGATCGTCGTTGCCTCAATAGTACTTGACTTTGTAGGAGCAATCAGAACATGGGCACGAGTCTCCATGTGCCTCTGCATCCTCGCATGAACTCCCTCATAAAATTCAGATGGCGACTTACTCTCCTCCAGTCTCCACTTTGACGAAGTGCTCATAACCTATAATAAGATCTAAAAAGTATGTATAGAAAAGAAAAGTCTTTCCTCTAAAGCTAAAGGCCAAACTCAATTTTCATTTCAATATCTTAAATTCTTTCACAATAAAGAGCTTAAATAAAAGTGCATTGGGAACATCCCTCCATGCATAGGCAATTCCAAAATATCACTTAAAAATGACTACCCAGTTCGACTGGCTAACTTCCCCATTAAATAAAAAACATTTTGAAACTATAAAATGGCAATAATAGGACATTGAAAGTTGGGACTAAGAGGAAGTTGGTTGTGTTTCCTCCAAGGTCAACTAGTTTCAATGTGCTTCAAAGTGGAGAGGTGGCTTTGAGAATAACTCCCCAAGGAAATAGAAAATTGGTCACTGTTTATTGCGTTAGAAAATAAACTTCTAGACCTTATCATCCATCTAAAAATCTCACGTTAATTCCTTCTAGATTCATATATGTTTTAACCTAAAATTGCCCCAAAATTGGTGATTGTGCTGCCACTTACTGCTAGATGTTTTTGTTTGGGTTTGTGGGCCTAGCGGATTACTTTCTTAGGCCTTGCGTAATTATATATACATAATTATGGGTAATAATTAAAAAGGCACACTAGCGTATCTATAGGGAGACATTCATTTATTCACGACAATAAAAAAAGCTTAGTAGAAACATATAAACATTAACTACATTTTAGTAGAAAAATTAGCCACAACGTCCACCAGGTCCTCCAACATTAATGCCAGCTACATGTGTTACATCGTTATAAGATATATATTGTATATCATTGCAACGTTTGTTGTCCACGCGAATATTTACGCTTCCTGCTGATCCTGGATGTGAGACAATGTAGTTCTTGTCCAAATACTCAATCACATGTAAAAAACATGCATATCGTTGTTTAGGCCACATTCCACTTCCCATTTTAGGGTATTCTCCATTAGAACCAATTCTTACGATACCTCCCCAAGAATTACCTTTAGCACCAGTAGCTAAAGAATTAAACAAGTTCTTTGGCCAATAACCAATGGACATGCCTTGATGTTGCAGCCACCAGTGCCCAGTATTTCGATCCTGTAAGAAAACAATCAATAGAATTACCAACAATGATCTAAATTCAATCTACTGATTTAGTTTCATCAAAAGATATACCAATTAATTGTATGAGACCTATTCTTACAGCACATGTCTATGTAAGACTGGCATCCTCAATCACAAAGAGGAGATACAAATGCCGCTAATATGCAACTTTTTTTTTTTATGATGACTTACTTGGAATAAAAGATAAAAGAAAGTTATACCTGGTGAACAGCGAGATGGAACTCAAACTGATTATTTCCAAGATCAGAAGTAGGTCTTAAAAGAGTTCCTGGCCTAATTGATCTGTGAGTTTGTACAAACCCTCTGCAATGAGTATCGGGGCACCCATTTTTGTAATTATCACCCTGCACACCTTGAAATTTTAGTTTTTTCTGTCCCGCTAAAAGGTAAGTTAAATTAAAAGTGAAAAAGACATACAACAACCAGCAATTTTAATTATTTAAATAAACAGGTATTTTATCAAAATTTTTATTATTTATACAAGAAATTAATAAATTAAGAAGTGCGAAGAGGGAAAGGGTTCTCATAAACGTAAATGGTTATATATGGTGTCTTTATTTATCACATATCATTGAATTTATCCTATGGAAAGAAAAATATACATGGAATGATTCCCTCGGGTCCAAGGAAGAAGCCCTGCTTTGTATTTAATATTATATGTAAAAATTACCCTCCTTAGGATGTAATCAATGAGTTAGTAAGCTGGCTTGGGTGAACCTTAGTTCCCAAAATAAATATTAGGAAAAAATAAAAGAACAAATTCTTATTAATTGAGATTGAGAGAGGGTAAAACTGAAGAGACAATAGAAAGAAAAAAAACAAAAGAAAAAGATAACAAGTTAAACCATTGTTTAAGCTTCTAAAGAGAAAGCGGTTTACCACTTAGAAAAAGGAAGACCTTCTTAAGTTCTCTCAAAGTAAAATGAAATTCAAGTACTAAAAAGAACATAATTATTAATTAACAACTAAAAAACTTTATTATCTTGTTAAAAGTGAAGACTAATCATATTTGATGTCCTATTGAATTATAGTGATACATTGTATTATCAATCAATTTAAAAAACGTAGAAAAAGTGCAAGAATTATTAGCTACAATATAATGTGTTAGCAACCATTGTAAGTCTTTTGATCCCAGAAAAGAAAAAGGGAAAAAAAAATAGAAGGAAAAAATAAAAACCATTGTAAGTCATGTTTTGATACACAAATTAAAGAATTCCAACCTATTAAACTTACCGTCCAAAATGTAAATAAATGAGTTTCTGAGTCATGATATAAGCTTGGGTTAACCTGATTTTTAAGAAGTGTAGAAAATAAAGTTAGATAACATTAAAAATTGAATCGACTATAAACTAAAAAGTTGAGTAAGGGACGACGATTCAACTGAAGGACGAGTTCAAATAAATCTAGATTGTTAAATACATACCGACCATCCAGCCATTATATAATTGGGGGATTCATTTGGACCACCATTAATCCAAATTTGAACATTTGTAAATTGCTGACGGTCTGTAAGAGTTGGATTGTATACATTAAAAGTTGCAGAAGCTCCATGAATTGGACCACCCGGCCAATTATTGTTAACATCTGCAATCTAAATGTTCAATTTCTAGAGGTTAATAATTTGTTCAGTAGAAAGAACAATAAAAACCCATTTCCTTCGATTGCTATAGTTTAAAACTACTTCAGTATATACATGCAACCATGTAATTATTTTGCTAAAGAAAAAAAGAAAGAAAAAAAAAAAAAAGCATGTGACTGTTTTGCATTAATCAGTGCCTACAATTTTATCAGCATACTTTAACTCTTTTTCATATTTACATTGGATTTGATGTAAAAACCATACCTAAAAATTATGTTCTAGGGAAATTTTTTTCTTTCTAGATATGATTTAGCTGGAAATGAGAAACTTAATCCTTAAAACAACCTTTGTCAACGAGTTGAAAGTTGCATAGTTTTCCTCAACAAGCATTGTTTGATTGTCTTTTTGTTTACCATATGATGCTTAGCATTTTCTGAGCACACAAGTTTGTCAGGACTTTAACCCAAAAAAGAAAAGAAAAAAGTAAAATAAATAAATAAATAAATGTCAAATCTTCATTAAGTATTTCTGAATACCAGTAAGAAGGCATTATAGCATGTGATACTCTTAATAAATGGTAATTAGTCTGATTACGTTTAAGTGCAGCCCTATTGATCGAATCAAGATATATTTCCTTAGTCATGCCCTATTGTTTGCATGAAGATAGATTTCCCTAGTCATGCTTATTGACAGAAAAAAGAACCTTAATTTGCATTTGAATCCAAATTGTAAATTCTCCTTGGGGGATGAACGATGCAATGGTTAAGATTAGTTTATAGAGACAAGTAGTCGTGGGTTTGAATATTAAAACAATTATTTTTTTTCGGAGGGTACAAGTAAGAAGTTGGGTACACTATCATCTTTTTGGACTTTGCAACATCACTAGTCTTGTGCAATGGGTACACCTTTAAAATGATTGATCGTGACTAGTCTTGTGTACTAGGTACACCTTAGAAGTTCTAAATGACAGCTAAAAAAATAAAGTTAATATAGTTAACATCTTTTAGATGGGTTAATTAAGTTTCAGTTTGAGACATGAATTAGATAGAATATGAGTTGGTGATTGCTTACTAATTGTCCGGGGAAGTGTCTTTTGCTTTGGTTGAAATTGGTGATCAATTCTCTTGATAAAGTTCTAGCCTGTAAAAGATCTTCTTTCGAAGTTCGTCGAATGGGAACAGATCCTTCTGGACATTCCTCATGTTCATAAGTACTTAGCAAAGATTCAACAGCTGAAGAAGTTATATTTACACCCCATTCTGGTTGAACACTTGGTTCCATCTGCAAAGAAATTATAGTATTAAAAGTCAAAATTTCAGTCAAATTTAATAAGATATGCCCCCCGGTCTTGATTTGTTAATGAATGTGAATAAAACAAATAAATGGGAGAGAAATACAACATACTTGGACTTTGTGATCTTTGAGCAGTGGGTGAGACAAAGCTGGTTGCTTGTTTAAATCAACACAATCAATAAAACCGTTCTCTGTCTACAAGATCAAGAGACACATAAATAAGAAGGTTAAAACATCCAATGCTAAAACCCATGCTATCTTGTTGCTTTGGTATCCTTTTCTGTACCATTTGTTATCGGTTAAAGGCATAAGAAAAGAAATGTGAAAATCAATACAAAGTTCCCATCGGGTCTCTCTCTCTAAGTGTGTGTGTGTGTATATGAGAGAGAGAGAGAGAGAGAGAGAGAGAGAAAACCATCCATAGATTACATAGGTGTACAGAGGAGATAAAAAAAAGTATAGATAACATACTATAATGGTTTTTAGAGGATGAGGAACATTCAAACTCTCAAGTTCCCTTTCCAGCTCCAATTCTACTTCAGTTTGCTCCATTGTCTGTTTTGCTTCAGCTCCATAGCTTTTCAAAACTACAATATGCAGAAAAAGTAAAAACAATGTGATGGTACCCTTGAAACCCTTTGTCATTGAAACACCACTTGCCACCCCAAGAAAAGCCATTGTCAACTGGGAAAACTTGTTTACTGGTCTATTCAATACATTGGTGGCCTATTTATATGCCCAACTAATTTGTATAGTTAATCAATACAAGAATGCGATGCTACCCTTCAAATCTTTGTTACTGAGAAACCACTTTACCACACCCAAGAAAAGCCATTATGAACTGGAAAAACGTGTTGAAGGGTCAATTCAACACACGGTGGCCTATTTATATGCTCAATTTGTTCATCTAGTTAAGTGACATAAGTTGTAATTGATGAGGATCATTAGGATGATTTGGGAATTCGAAATTCTAATGGTCCAAATTTGAATTTTTCATCATAGTTGAAAAGTGTTGACATGGCTCGAAATTTCAAGAAACTTCTATTTTTTCAAACAAGAATTTTAAGACTTCGAAATTCAAATGAACTGAATGATGGTAGATTTGATGGAAGTTTTCCTCATCACATTGTGTGACTTGAACAATATATTTTTAATTTAAAGATATAAATTTTCATTTACAACCGTAGAAGGTATAGTACACTATCTTTCCAAAAACTTATTCTTGTCAGGATTTGATTTTTCCAAAATTCTTTCTTGACAAAATAGGATTGTACTTATCTTTTGGAACCACTTCTCACAAAAAATTCAAATTTAAATCATCTGAATTTCATATTCTTTTCACAAATTCTTCCTTGTGAGTTTTGGAACCATCTCAACACTTTCCAACTTAGACGAGAAACTCAAATTTAAAGCATTTGATTTTGAATCCCCGAATCGTCATCATTTTTTGTTAGTAATTAATTAGAGTCATTGCCACTGCAGAGCTGTTCTAGTGGTGAAACCAATACTTCTTAGTGAAGAGGTCGTGGGTTCGACTCTTGTTAAGGTATATTAATATCCCATCCCCCGTCTTAATAAGCCAAATTCTACAAAAAAGAAAAAAAAATAATAATAATAATTAGAGTCATTAACCAAATGAAGAGCATTTATTCTAAGCTCAAGTGCTCAACACAACAATGCATCAAGCTTTCCAAATTGGGTTTTGATGAAATTATGAAGGGAAGCAACACTAGCGAGGTCGTTCGGATCCAAATGATGAAAACCTACATCATATAGTGAAATTGCTTACGTTATGCACATTAAATGCAACCCAAATTATTTTAAATGCAACTCAAATGTTTCTCAAATCTCGACTGAATTTCAAGGGTTGAGATCGCCGAGATTTCGATCCAACCAACTAAAATGATTTACTTTATGGTGTGCAGAAAATTTTCGTCAATTTTCTTTCTGCCATCCACGATGGGTAAGTATAATCTTGTAGTTCCCAGATTTTTTTCTTTTCTTTTCTGGGTATATAAAACTATGAAAAACCTTTTGCACAACTTCAATTCAACCATGAATTAAATTGTTCATATGAAGAGATGACATCTCATAAATATTTATCCCCAAATTATCCAAGTCCAAAGGTCTACCACAAGTCGTGTCAAACTGGATGACAGCAATGTAAAGAGCCTTGTACGTTGAATTAATATTAATCCCAAAATTATCAACGTTAACTATAAAAGCCTACTCAAAGCTGTTCCAGTGGTTGAAACCAACACTTCTTAGTGAAAAGGTCGTGGGTTCGACTCTCGCTGAGGCATATTAATATCCCATCCCCTAGCTTAACAAAACCCCTTTGTACCAAGAAAAAAAAAAAAAAAACACACACACAAACAAACTATTAACTTATAATATGTTATCTTAAAAGAATAATTACTATTGCCCCCCTGTATTATAGCTTTAGTACTAAAAGAATCTTCCTCTATGAAATTATTGTTGCCTCCGTCAGTTCTAACATTGTTAAGCCTAGGGTTTAATTTTTAATTTCTATCTTGCCCTATTATAATTAAAAAGGCCAAAGATAATATTTCATTTAGAAAAAAAATCATATGAAATAATTTTACACGTGTTGAAACGTGCCGGTAATGACACTTTCTTTAAGGTATTTAAACGCCCCGAATAGTGCACATGGGTCTAAGTGCGTTTTCACCCCTAAGATTAGTCAACCTCTCCATCATAGACGGTGCACCCCGTAGTTGATGGACTAAGGGATCCATAAACCTATATTCACCAATTCGCTTTCTATGACACAACTTAAAGAAAACCAAAGCTTCTCAAAAACGTTTGTGCGCGATAAAAACAAAACATCTCCTACCTTTATATAGAAGAGTAAGAGACACCACCAAAGGTTGTTTCCTAAAGAACAAACCTCTCCCCTTAAGGCATATTTGTTAGCAAAGACACCTATTGGTCATTTAGGTGTCTTTTAGGAAAAGACCCAACCTTTAGGAAAATAAATTGTTTGAATTTTCAAACAAAATTACGAAAATTACAACAATCCCCCACAAAATTCAAAAGTTTTGGGAAAACAAAACACTAAACTGGTGAACATATTAGACACAATAGGACACGTCGTTATAGGTGTCTTTCGGACTTGAACCTATATTAGGTCTAATGAATCTCGCTACAGAGTATGGGTGAAGTCAGACTTCTTGAACCTTTCCTCAGTGCGTAGCTGACAAGCTCATCAGCCATATCCTATCAGTCGACTTTACATGATAAACCCTTTCATAATTTTTTTTTTCTTTTTGGATTTTTTTCCTCTAAAAGAGAACAGGCCATGTCCTAGATCTTAGTCTCATGGATGTCAAGAGAATTTGCATATATAATTCTCATTGAAAAGCTACCTTATTTCGTACATCCACTTAGGTTAGTCAGTGTGCACCACAATTAACACACCCTCACATTTCGTAGGCTTCAGCTAATTAAGAACCTCTTGTTCAACCTCTTTCCTAGTGATGGTACTACTTTACCATAATATTGGAATGAAATTAGTAATACTCTTCAGGTCATCCCATGACTTCATTGTTTACCCTTTGAACCTAATTCAGGATTGAAATCTCTTCACATAGGTTGGATGTCCATCACATGACCTTGGATAGGCTTTCATAGCTCATTCTTCTAAACAACATCACATTTGTGATTTTGAGGCTTTACACAACTTCCACTCAAACTATTTCATTGACTATACATAGCGCTATTTATTAGCCTCACTAGACATATATGTAAATATAATGTCCCTTGCATTTATAGATACATGCTTCTAAGACTCAATGTCTTACTTTCTCTATTGATTACATCATTTACCATTAATGTAAATGCTTATTCCAGTGGTCACCATCATGTATCTTTCATTGTCACCTTAGCTTTGCGGCGTTGGATTCGACAAATCTATAAAACCATACACTAAGTAGGGACTTACACAACAATTCATGGTAATCAGTTACCAATGTATGTTTTACATATTACCTCTTCGAGGTTTCCAAGCTTCTTGCAAGGGCATAATCTAGTGGGTGAAATTTGGTGGAATTTATATTTTAATTCAAAAAACATGCTCCACCACGAGTCTATACATATCACCTTTAAATATGGTGCCCAAATGCATATGAAGCACATTCCATTTTCTTTTTAAGTAAAATCAACCATTTTAACATAACTATCTCTTGAGAAGAGACTCAACATGCAAGTTTATATGCATCTCATGATAAATATAAACCCCCACAATCCAGGTTTACTATAAGTAAAAATTGATGGCCTTGTACCATTGTTATGTCGTTTGTGGTAAATCATAATCACCATAACCATATACATAGAATTAGATTACTTGTGCAGTTTCATGTGATTAACAGCCGCATCGGCCTTGCCATCTTTGATTTTTAACATAAATCAAATATATTAGGGTCACTTGAAAGGTTTGCAAGGCATCCTCATGTACATGCTTGCAACGAAGGTTTTGACACACTAGTGCCAAGTTGTCATATACTTTATGTAAATCATTAGCCTCATAGTTTCGATCTACCTTTATTACATCTGCACTTGGTGTAACCTGACATATAGTACCACAAAGAGGTATACTGCCCTCATGGTGCATCTGGAATATAATATTACCAATGTTTGGCTGTTGCCCCTCACTGTTTTATTTTATTGTAACAGCAGTGGCCCATTTGTTAAAAGTTTCTTGAAAACCTAGGTTTTCCTCCTTTTAACAATGGTGAAAACATGGAATTATGATCCCCTTCATTTGTCCAAAGATTCCCATCATCATGGATTTTCTTTCCCTCATTTTAATTACAAGCTGATTCACATGCTTGTAAAGCACCATGATAAAAGCATGGGGTTCAAAAACCCCTCAATAGCATCTGAAAGATTTAAGGCAATAGTAGCCTTAGAATTCTACTTAGTTCCATAGTTTCCATGTTGAGATGCAACAACCAAAGTAGTATATTCTAGAACTCTTCAGTTGTTTGGGATCCTCTCAACAAACCAGGAAAATCTCCGACTCAAGATTTCATAATTATCCTCAAGTGGGATATCAAGTACATAGTAGGTGGTAACCCCTGGCTTGATATGAGGAAAATGAGATGTGAAGGCTTTGTTTGTCTTTCCCAACTTGTGCCTAACATAAATCTATCACCTCTTGCTCAATGTTGACCCCTTCGTCCAACAAAGAGTTGAATGCTCAATGCATTGTGATTCATTCATGGCTTAGACTCTATTATTGTTCAGGCACTCAAAACATCCAAGCACTATGGATTGCAAGCTACTGTTTTAGCATAACCATAAATGCATGAATCATAGCATTTGAAGGTCCTCAGCGAGAACAACATACCATTTGAGCTAAGGACTTATGAGGATCACAGCCAAAGAAACCTACAAAAAAATTGCTTTTAGTGGTAGTTTTTTCCGACACTAAAAGTGCTAGAAACCGCCACCATTAGTTTGGTAGCGGTTTAAAAAACCGCCACAAATCAGCCGCGAAATGTGCCGCAGCCATTTAATGGTGGCGGTTTCCGGTACCGCGCGTGTAACGTGCAATTAGTGGCGGTTTTAATTTATTTTTTTTTATAAATTTTCCTTGTTTTTGCATTTATTTATTTAAGACAGTAAAAATACATAAATAGAAAGAAAATACCAAATACATATTAATAAATGATCTAAGTAGATGGTCTTTTTCATAAAATAATACACACCTATAAAAGCTGTGGGTTACTAATAAAGAAACAAAGGAGTAATTTTGTTTACGTATGTCCATTAGAACATCCAAAAGACAAACATGATAAATTGATACATAAAAAAACAAAAAAATGGGAAAAAGAACCACTAGAAGGCAATAAGAATGTGAAGATTCATTGGTTAATAATAACAGAAAAGCTAAAACAGTAAAAGGAGAAAAGGAAATCTTCAAAGTGCTAGAGTGATGACAACCATTGTTTCAGGAAGCTTTTTTTTAACCCTTTATATTGATCTTCAGAGCACTGGTGGTGGGGTTTACAAAGCCCACAATTAAGTGAACATTGTCAGCCAATTTTTTGACAAGATTAGAACCAAAGAAAGCAACTAGCCTTGCTGGATGTTATTGTTGGAGCGCATCATTAATATAGCCAAGACTTCAGAGAATTGAGGGCGCTTTGAGGGACAATTGTTCCAGCATTTCATCATCAAAGATCTCAGCACTTGTGAGCAATCCTTGGGAATCTCTGGTCTCAGCCCACAAGCAGCAATCCCAACAGCTGCTTGCACTGGAAAATATGCTGCATAGGCTGCCTCACCTGTCACCATCTCCCACACCACCATCCCAAAACTATAAACATTACTCATCCATGTCTCTGTCATGCTCTCAGGGTCCCCAGCTATGATCTGCATTCAAAAGCAATAAAAACCCACACAACCATTGTCAATGAATTGACCCTTCTCACCAAACAAAACCAAGTCAATGATGAATGCATACCTGAAGGCATAAAATGAACTACACAGGAGATCTTGTAAATAAATATGCTGCATGTTCTTCAATAGTATAGGCTAGCTACCTCATGGGTCGTGCTCGTACTTTAGAAATAGATTCTTGCTGCTTTTGCCATGCCATATGTGGAGGGAATTTGGATCCAAGTGAAGCTATCAGATTTTTTCAACAGTAGAAGATATTTGAATTGCCATTTGGATTCTTTATTCTATGGTTAAAAATCGCCCATGTCTGTACAAGCATCTTATCATACACGACACTTTGATTAAGCTAATTAAAATCTCTTTAGAGTAATTAATTACCATGCATGAATGAGCTAGCTGACTTGACCTGTTCAACATCAACCCTGAAGCAAATGCATACCTGAAGGCATAAAATCAAGCATATTCATTAGTGGACCATTACTGAGCAGCAGCAGGAGCACTGAAGGCAAAAAAAAAAAAGTAAAACAAGTCCATATTTTGGGCTAGAAGAATTGAAGATATTAGACAACCTACAACAGTGACCTAGTATCAAACAGTTTCATGACACGAAAGTAATCAATTCTAGTTCTTGAAGACAAGAATAAGAATTTTATCAAGAAGAACCATCTGCATATCTGATCATGATTTATATTCTGACATTGTTAGATATCGTGCAGACTTAGAAATCAAATTTGAAACTACCTTCCCTCTTCCACAGAAGAACAAATTTACAGACTAGAAATCCATGACAGCTCTTCTTTGTGTTTCATACTTGAGAATCAAAAACTTGGAACCAAAACTACATACTCTCAACATAAGAGAGCTAGACCAGAGATAGTTTATTGGATCGAAAAATCAATGGAAGATCTCAAACTGAGGTACATAACGAAATAAATTTTGAAGCCCAACAACATTTTCAGCTCTTAGAATGGAGAAAGATTGGATCTTTATGAGGTGCACAAAAACAAATGCATTATTGAAAAGGAAAGAAAGAGAGAGTTACAAGTTTACTGTCATATTCTCTCCTTTGTTTTCCCCTGTGAGTTTTATTGAAACTTTCTCTTCTTTTCTCACTGGGTTCAGGGTCAAAAGAACAGTACAAGGACGAGGTGGGTCACTGGTTACTGTAATAGTGAATGCAAAATGGCCAAGGGAATATAGCTTTAGTGCCTATCAGATCAGCAAAATTAATATACCTTTCAGTCGTTGTAGCTGTCCAATTAAAAACACTGACAAGTCATTCCACTGAGGAAGAGGCGATGGAGGGGGTGGGGAAGTGAGAGTGAAAAGAGAAAAGAGAAGGCAAATTAGAATGGAACACATGGCCATGGGAGGGAGAGGACGAGGGGAAGGAAGAAAGCAGAACATACTATTTTGGATTGTGGGGCTGTTGACAAACCCCCCAACCAATTTTGACAATATAATAAACAAATTGAAACATACATACAAGTCAGATCCAGCAGGGCATTTTTCTCCACCCTCCTCCTGATTTTTGCTATCTATAAAACAATTGAGAACAAAGTTGATGTCAAGAGATGAAGTACATATCACCAACAGGAGAAAAAGCATGATTAGCAAGAGGATTCCTGAAACTTGAGGAAGATCGTTGGGTTAAATAATTTCTTCCCAAGGATTTTTAGATGCTTTTAATTTATATTAACACACATAGAACACTGTCGTCGATAAATCACAAGCATTGAACATCCCAACCATGGGATTATTCCAAGAGCCTAGATCAGAAAAAATAACTCAGTAAATCAAACCACTGTATCCTTGGAACAACCTTCAGTGGAGCCTCTGTACTTCCATACTTAGAAGTCTTAAACCTTAGTTGAACCTTCTTGTTTTGCTAAGATGCAGTTTTAATTTAATGACTACAAACAGTTATCAAAGGATTGTATGTGTAGTTAATTCTTTTGTAATTACAATTTAGAATTAGAATCTTCTGGGGGTAGGTTTAGAAAGGACTCAATCTGTGGCTTTCAAAGGGAGACTAATGGTATAAGTGCTTTCTATGGAGTTGCTGTTTGTTTGACATATTACCAATCCATATCTTTTAAATTGTATGAAAACAAGAAGCACCACTTGTATGAAAATCAAACATGATCTTGATAAGCCGTTATAATTCCAATCGTATCTCATCTATCCAAGATCTTAATGGTAGATGGATTTCTAAGCCATGGGTTAATAAGCCGTTTTCTACAAAATAATAATAATAATAATAATAATAATAATAATAATAATAATAATAATAATAATAATAATAATAATAATAATTAGAGTCATTAACCCATTGAAAATTATAAATGTTAACTATTAATGCCAACCCAGAGCTATTCTAGTGGTTGACACCAACATCTTTTAGTGAAAAGGTCGTGGGATCGACTCTCACTAAGGCATATTAGTATCCCATCCTCAGCTTAATAAAACCCCTTTATACACAAAAAATAAAAAACTATTGCCAAAGATAATATTTTAACAAAGTATTGCCAAAACTATTAACAAATTATAAGTTATCTTAAAAGGATAATTACTATTGCCTCCCAGTATTATAGCTTTAGTACTAAAAGAATCTTCCTCTATGAAATTATTGTTGCCAAAGATAATATTTTATTTAGAAAAAAATCATATGAAATAATTTTACACGTGTATTTTTTTTATCAATTTGGATATAATAAAAAAATAAAAAAAAAACTATTGCCAAAGATAATATTTTAACAAACTATTGCCAAAAACTATTAACAAATTATAAGTTATCTTAAAAGGATAATTACTATTGCCTCCCTGTATAATTATAGCTTTTTTTTTTTTTTTTTGGGTACAACACGGGGTCAAAAGACCCAAAAAAATAAAAAGCAAAACAAATCAAACTAGAGCACAACTCTTGAGACAATCCTCTCTAAGGATGTCTGTCATTTCCTGCGGGGGATCATTGAAAAAGACCAGATCATCTCTTCCAATTAGCCGCTTCTTAGACAACCAATCAGCAGCCTTGTTATTTTGACGCCTCACATGACTAAATCTAACATGGCCTCGAGAAGCATATAGGCTTCGAATTTTAGCAACTAATCTTCCCATCGATCCTTGCTCGTTAACTCTTGGGTCCAGTAACCTTATGGCCTTCAACGACTCTGATTCTATTTGGAGTGGCCATGCTCCCATATCCAACGCTACCTTTACCCCTTCTTTGATTGCGTGCATTTCCGCCTACTACATGGCATAGAGGAGTCTTGATAGCAAATCCTCCTCTAAACAGACCTTCTTGATTCCGAATCACCCCAGCTAATTGAGCATAGCATTCCTTCACTTTCATAGCAGCATCCGTGTTACACTTTAACCATCCTCTTCTAGGGCATGTCCACCCTAAAACCTCCAACTCTTTACTTGGATCAAGAACAGGGCTTCGGAATGTTGTCCAAGCTTCCTTATTGACTCGATAAAATTTCTCGATAATGAGCACACCATTCCCTGGTTTGGAAAAATCTACCTCATGGATATCTCGATTTCGCCATCCCCAAAGAAATTGTAGGGTACCCACAAATCGCTCAGGCCAATCGTTGCTCCATTTGGCAGCAAACCCACAGATATTGGCATAGATCCATTCTTGCTTTTCGCACCTAAAAAACCATATTTGATATCGTGGTTTAACCATACATTTCCAAATGCTTCTTGCAAAGCAACAATTCCTAAATACATGTAATACATCTTCCACCTCTGTCATGCAAAGATTGCATTTATCATTATCTTGAAGATGCAAGTGGCGCTTTCTAGCATTAGTCATCAACCTATTCTTTACTACTAGCCAAAAGAAACTGCAAAATCGGTTTGGAAGATGAAGTTTCCAAGAAGTATTCCAAAAATTTTCATCGAATATTCCCATATATACAGCTGGTTCGTTCTTTATCAATGTCTCATAGGCAGAGCGTATCGAAAAAATACCTTCAGTGGATGGGACCCAAGACATCACATCAGATCCATTGTTACTAGAGGGGAGTGGAAAATCCTTCAGTTTTGTGCAGATTTCTGTAGGGAGGTATCCCTCAATTTTTGTTGTCCATTCCATGCCATTATTTTCCAAGTATTGGTTAACGACTTCCCACTACCACTGACTGGGAACTGGAGAAATCACATGGTCTTTCAAATTACCTTCTATCTCTAACAGTTGTCCCTCCAGAAATAAGTGTTTCTTCCATCTCCAATTTTTATTTTGCAATGCTCTTTCATTCTATTTTCAACTCTGCAAATAGCTCGCCACAATGGAGAATCAGGAGAGGCTGCTTTAAAGGGGTGTTTACGCCTTTTTGATCCATATTTATCTTGAAGAAATGTTGACCACAGTGAATTTTGCTTTTTAACCTCCCAAGCGAGTTTCATGATAAAGGCTTCATTCATCACCCGAAGCTTCCTAAAACCTAAACCGCCTTCCACCTTCGGTCTACAAATCTCATTCCAGCTCACAAGATGTGCCTTTTTTTTTCTGATTGGACTCGCCCCATATAAAGGCTCGAGTTAGTTTTTCAACTTCACCAAGGACCCCTTTTGGAATCAAAGCTGTCTGCATCGAGTAGTAAGGTATAGTCATTATAACTGATTTTACCAGGACAATTCATCCCGCAAGGGAAAGCGAAGAAGCTTTCCAACTAAAGAGCCAATCTGATACCTTGTTAATAATGTATTGATAACTACCTTTTTTGTCTCTTTTATAGTGAATAGGTACCCCTAGATATCTAACCAAATCATCTGTCATGGTAAAGCCGCTTCTTTGTGCAATCTCCATTGCTCTCTAGCTCTCTACATTTTTGGAGAAGAAAATATGGGTTTTCTCTATGCTCACTTTGCTTCCCAATGCATTGCAAAATTTATCCAAGCATTCCTTCACAATGGTAATTTGCTTTAGGGAAGCTTCGGCAAAAAGAACTACATCATCAGCGAACATAAGATGGGAGATTCCCATCCCCCCTTTACGAATACGACCAGGGATCCACTTCCCAATGCATCTTGGATACAATGGGTTAATCTATAAAGGACAAATAAATAGGGTGACAAAGGGTCCCCCTGGCGAATTCCTCTAGAAGGTTTAAATTCTTTTGTACCTTCCCCATTCCAAAGAATTCTAAAGGCAGGACCTGTAACACACATCATAATCACATCAACCAGTTTGGATGGTACTCCTGCTTTCAAAAGTGAATCAGCAATAAATTCCCACCGGATTCGATCATATGCCTTTTCCAAGTCGATTTTAATATCCATCTGATGGATTTTTCCTCCTTTTCGCTTCATGGAGTGAAAAAGTTCTTGTGCAACAATGATATTATCCTGAATATTCCTTCTAGGAACAAAACTGACTTGATTGGGTGCAACAAGGCTAGGCATAAACTCATTCAATCTGTTAGTTATCAACTTAGTCAGAATTTTGAGGCTGACATTATAGAGATATAGGCTGGAATTGTGTAATATTCTCAGGTTTGTCTATTTTGGGAATCAATACTAACAAAGTCTCATTGATCTTAGTCTCCAACTCTCCATTAAAGGCTCTGGCCACAGTCCTGCAAACATCTTTACATGTAATACTCCAAGTTTTCTGATAGAAAGTAGCTTGAAAACCATTTGGTCCTGGAGCCTTCCATGGACCAATTTGATGCACAGCACGATAAATCTCCTCGTCAGTAAGCTCATTACCAAGGATAGATAACCAATCATGGTCTAAAGCTGGGAAACTATGATCTGTTTGGAAAGGATCTGGATAAATATTATCCTTAGTAAAGAGACCTGTGAAATAATTGACAACATGATTTTTTAAATATGCATCCTCAAAAGTCCATTGATTATCTTCTCCCTTGAGACCTTCAATTTTATTTTTCTTCCTTCTGTTTAGAGTAAATATGTGAAAATACCTCGTATTCCTATCACCTTGTAAAGTCCAATTTTTCCTCGATTTTTGGGCCCATAGAATTTCCTCTCTCTGCAAAACTTTTTCAAGTTCAACTATAAGATCCTCTTCCAATCTCCCTAAATAAAGGTTATAGGGTCCTGCTCTAAGTTTTCTTTGGATTCCCCCTAGGCAAGCATACAAACTTCTTTTCGCAGCTTCAATGTTCCCGAAAGTTTGTTTGTTCCAAGTAGACAATTCTTCTTGCAAATGATGTAAGGCAGCAAGCAAAGGAAGGTTTGTTTTCCAGCCGTGTCGCATAGTATCAACAAAATCTGCATAGGTGAACCACATAGCTTCTAATCTGAACGGTCTCTTTTTGTAGGGACTTCTAACTGAGTCTATCTCAACCAGGAAAGGATGATGATCGGATTTGAGTCTGGGTAGCACTCTAAATATATGATCTGGCCACAAGATACGCCACCCACCTGAACAGAGTGCACGGTCCAACCTTCTATAGATTCTTTGATAACCGTTCCACTTGGGTCCTCTCCAAGTAAATTTTGGACCCACAAATCCCAAGTCTATTAGATTGCATAGGCTTAAGTTTTCTCTGAACTTTGTATATTTTCTGATCGACACCGGACTTCCACCTCTTACTTCAGATTGATCAAGTACATCATTTAGGTCTCCCACTACTAAATGTGGGTAATGATATAAATTCAATATAGTAGTCAAATCCTCCCATCCTTCATGTCGATTGGATTCAATGGGGCTGGCATACATAGCCACAAGACCCCACCTATTATTATTGACAGTATCCAAAATTTCAATAAAAAGAAATTGGGTATGTGTATGAATAAGAGATACCTGATAACTTGTATTGAATAAAATGAACCATATGCCTCCTGATAGCCCAACTACATCGCTTTTAAAATGACGCACACCCTTAATTTTAGTTATGACACACTCTGCCTTCTCTCCACTTATTCGAGGTTCCATAATGATAACACAATCAGGATTATGCTTCTGTCTATAATGCTTAAGAGTGGTGGCAAATGCTTTATTACCCGCTCCCCTTGAATTCCATGCAAAAACCTTCATAAAGAAACTTGATATGGGTTTTGGTTACCGTCATTCATCACCACATCATTCCCAAGGGAATGGTTTTGTCCTCCATTGAGCATTGGTGTTTCGACCACAATTTCATCCATATCGTCAACTTCATCAGGAGGTTTACCTTGTTCAGGTAAGAGAGCAAGAGAGAAAATTGAGTGGTTACTTTTTTCAAAGCAATTTCCACTTCTTCCAACCATTAGATTAGGATCAAAATTCTCCACATCCTCTTTTCCTCCTATTTGGTCCTACATCTGAAGTTCCTTCTCATTTACAACTTCTTTAGTCAAATTTGTTATCATATTACTTGCCTTCTGTAACTCCACTGGTAAAGAGTATTTAATCACATGTTGGCCACTTGACGGCGGCCTTGAACTTTTTGAATTCTCTTCAATCTCCTGTCGAACACACCTCTTTGATTATGATTACGAGGAGCCATCACGTTTCTACCCGCTCTTTGATGTGTGATACGTTGCCACGTGGCCGAAACACAAGTCGTGTTAGTTTCCATGTTGGGTACTACTTCCTGGTCTTCTTAGGAAACCATTGCAAGTGCTTCAAATCTAGAGCCTGATCCCACTTCATTAACTTTATTTCCGTCTTCCGTACTACTCTGGCCACCTCTTTCCGGTCCGCCATTTTTCTCTCCGGCATTATTAGTAGGGTTCCGACGATTGTCTTTTCTGAATTTTGTTTTCTGCACAAGTAACCACGGACCATATGTATCTACTGGTGCCCTCTTTGCCTCAGAATTTTTAATGGTTTCAATCACCTTTTGTGCAACCTCTTCAGGTTCAGGCGCTGGTACATCTTCCTCTCCGCCATAGAAAATAGAACATTGTTCTTTATGATGGCCATATCTTCCACAATCATAGCACAACAAATTCATTGACTCGTAGAGAATTTGGTGAACACGACCTTTGAGTCTAAACTTGGACAACAAGGGTTTGGATAAATCAATCTCGACATAGACCCGCGCGTACTTACCACGGACAGCTTGGGCTATTGTTGAATCGATTTTAATTACCTTTCTTACTCGGTTACCCAGTCTGATCAAGAATCGAGTATCAAAATACTCTATGGATACGCCAGGGAAACGCACCCATACCACCAATTTCTATAGCACTTCTTCCTCAGGATTGAAATCCGGTTGCCATCTCCTCATTGATAGATAGTGATCAGCAATTACCCAAGGACCATCAACTAGGGCTCTCTGAAAATCTTCTTTGAAAGCGAATTTTGCAATATAATAATCATTGCCAATGTCAATAAGGTCCAACGCTCCTGTAGGTTTCCATAGGGCTGATAATCTACCGGACAAAAACTTAAAACCCACCGTTTTTCCTACCAGTTTAACAATCAAGGTTTGCTGCCATGGTTTCCGCAATCTTTCTTTTCCTTTTTTGGACAAGCTAATAATAGGGCAGAAAGCATCATCTTCCTTCTCACCATCATCCTCATTCTCATCGTCCGTGTCCCAGTCAGAATCGGGTTGGTTCAAAAATCATCATCGTTAAAACCGTCGATCTCCTCAATCTCCATACCCTCTTCTTGCCTAGGGCTAGGATAATTTCTAGTCACCATCTCTGCATAAGATCGTTCACCTCCACCAGTCGAAGATTTACATGCTCCACGACCTCGCTTAACTTTCTTATTGCTTCGTTGCATTTGGTCAATTTCCTCTTTCGATGCTCCATTCAAATTTGTTTCAGCAATCACATCTCCCGCAGCCAATCTTTCCATCTCTATCGTCGGGTTCCACTGAAACCTTTCAGCGACAAAACCCTCGCAGAGCGTCTCATTCCGGCTTTTCCCAATCGCTACAACCCGCTACTTGTTGCCTCTTAGTTTCTCGCTAATTTGGCTCGAGCTTTACTTACGGAGAATGTAGATACGACTATACGAGTAGACACCACACAATGTTATGTCGAGAAAAGAAGACTCATATCTAGAACCACTCAAGAAGCATCAATGTACCCAAAACCAAAGGAATTCAGAGCAAATATTGCCCGCTCTGCAACTAAATCAAAATCTAACGCAAGAGAACTTCAAATTCCGACAAAATTTGCAGCTTTAGAACTCTATCAAGCATCAATTTGGCAACGATCAAACCCTAAACCTTCTAAAAAGCAAAGAGGACAGAGAAGAACAAGCGAGAGAAGGGTAAACGAAATTCGTTTTACTTCTTCTCTTGCTCTCCCACTGCCTCGCTCCGAGGTCCTGCTTCTTCTTAGCTTTACTTTCCAGTTTTCACTTTCGTTGTATGATTCTTTAAACTTCTAATTTACTCATGTAAGAAATCCATAAACTGCATGAGATCATACAGTTAGAGATTGAAAGTATAATAAACTTTTTATTCTTTACTGTAAAGAAAAGTTGTCGAATTAATTATATCTTTAGTACTAAAAGAATCTTCCTCTATGAAATTACTGTTGCCAAAGATAATATTTTATTTAGAAAAAAATCATATGAAATAATTTTACACGTGTATTGTTTTTATCAATTTGGATAAAAAAAATAAAAAAAAGAGGCACCTATTGGTATTAGGAACTTCCTAAAATTGTTAACGTCAAATTAGAAAATAAATAAATAACAATATATTTGAAGTAGAAACTTCTTAAATTTGATAACATTAAACTCGAAAGTAAATAATAAAATTAAAAATTACACAAAAAATTAGGAATGATTATTTATTTTATTACCAAATTGAAAAGTACATATATATAAATTTGAAAATGAGTTTCCTTTTCTTTTTTTTTTCTCTTTCTCTAGACAATAAAAGAATTTAATTAGAATTGTTATAAATAATATTGATTGTAGATGTCCATCACCTCCAAATAAATTATACTTTTAATTGAAGATCTCAATCACCTCAACATGCAATCTTGGTGATTCACATTTCCATCTTAATTGAAGATCATGGTCATCTCAACACACAATGTTGATAGTCACAATTTCCATTCTATGCACCTTATATTTTGAGCGGCAATCTATCTATCCATATCAAGAATATTTTATTGTGTGTAAGAATCATATATTGTATTTCTCCATATCAGAGAAGTTGCTACTTTTTCTATAAATATGTTATATACTCAACTCAATAAATAGTTTGATTGATCTTGTTCTAGTTTCCTTTTTCATCTCTAATATATTTTCTTTATTTTATAATACGTTATCAACACGATTTCTCACGAAGTTCTTTTGAGCACAACTCTGTCGAAGTAATTGTGCACGATTCCAGTAATTGTATTTTGAGCACAACTCTATTGAAGTAATTGTGTACAACCCCGCTCCAAGTAATTGTGTTTTGAGGTAAATTTTCACGTTAGTTTTTATGTTCAAATATTATTCATTACTTCAAATATTAGAAGATGCACATATTATTTAATGTTTACATGAAATTTAATTTTATCTTTTATTCCTCTTTTATATTGGCTTACATTGTCAAATCTTAGGAAATTGGAATTTGCGGCCCTCAATATAAACGGGCAAGAATTACTTGTCATGGATCCTTGATGCTGAGATCCACCTTCACGGTAGAGGTCTTGGAAATGCAATTAAGAAAGAAAAAGATGTATCCAATCAAAGATAAAGCGAATGCTATGATTTTTATTCACCATCATCTCCATGAAGGATTGAAAGCAGAATATCTGACTATGAAATATCCACTTGAATTGTGGATTAATTTAAAAGAAATGTATGACCATAAAAAAACGGTAATCGTACCTAAAGTTCGCTATGAATGAATGCACTTGAGGTTGCAAGATTTTAAAACTATAAATGAGTACAATTTTGCAGTTTTTAAAATTATTTCTCAATTGAAATTATGTGGAGAAAATATTACTACTGATAAAGACTTATTAGAAAAACAAAACCATATCAACTTTTCTTGCTTCAAATGTGTTGTTACAACAACAATATAGTAAAAAGGGTTTTAAGAAGTACTCTGAATTGATCTCATGCCTCTTTATGGCTGAGCAGAATAATGAATTATTATTAAAAAAATCATGAGGCTCGTCCTACTGGTTCTGCTCCATTCCTTGAAGTGAATGCAGTAATTCATGATAAGCATGAAAGAAGACAAAATTATAATCATGGCGGTGGACGTGGATGTGGATTTAGATGTGGACGTAGATAAAAAAAAAGACAGAATAATTATCATCCTCATGATGGAAATAAACAAGAGAAATGCAAGGATTCTCAAAGTAACTCTTCATAGAGTAAAGATCATGTTTGTCATCAATGTGGAATGAAAGGCCATTGGTTGTGTGTTTATCGTACTCCAGAGTTTTTGTCAAGCTTTATCAAGCTTCAATAAAAAAGAAGGAAGATACCGTGGAGACGGATTTGACATTCCAAAATAATGGTATTGAAGTAAATTTTGCTTAAAAAGAAGATGATTTTAATATTCTCATAGACATCATGCATCTAGATGCTGTAGACTTCTCTGAAGACAATATTTGATGATTTGGTTATTTTTGTTATTTGGGTTCGAATAAAATTGATGTTATTTTTTCAATTAGTTTAATTCATTTCTTTATGATTTTCTACATATTTTTTTTATGTATTTCGTTTCAATTTAATGAATAATATGGATATTCTTCAATTTTGAATTGGATCCAAGATTAGTGAAGATGATATATGGCTCGCAGATAGTGCTGCGACGCATACTATACTAAGAGATAAAAATTATTTTTCTTATTTGAAGATGGAGGAAGCCAAGGTTCATAAAATAACTAGTAGTACAAATTTGATTGAAGGCTCTAGAAGAGCTAATTTATTATTAATTAAGGGAACTAAATTGGTAATCAATGATGCATTATTATTGTACTAAGTGTCAAAGAAGCTTATTTATTTTCAAACATTCTTCAAAATAGCTATCATATTGAGACTGTATAAGATGGTAAAACTAAATATCTTTGTATTACTACAAAAGCAACAGGTAGAAAATATATTTTGGAAAATTACTTGCTTTTTCTTTCGGTTTGTACTACACAAATATTTGAATAGTTGAAATATATACTTTGGTGGATCAAAGGAATATTGATTCAAATAGCTTTATTATTTGGCATGACTGGTTGGCCATCCAGGATAGAATATGATGTGAAAAAGTATTGAAAATTCACATGACCATCCATTGAAAATCAAAAGATTCTAAAATTCAATGAACTTTCTTGTGTTGCTTGTTCTCAAGGGAAACTTATTACTAGACCATCGCCAGCTAAAGTTGGATTTGAATCCCCTGCATTGTGAAACGTAAACAGGGTAATATATGTGGATCCATCCAACCATAATGTATACCATTTAGAGGAATCTCCAAATGAGCAGCTGCAGTAAAGTCTCCTAACCAACGACCTTCCAAAAATTTATTTTTGTCCCATCGCCCATTGTTCATCTCTCATGAGAAGCAACAAAATGCCAAACCTTTTTCAGACAAAAAATAATTGAAGAGCAAACCCTAGAATTCCACAATTTAAAGTTGAATTAAGCTCTAGTATAGGTGACAATAGGAATTATCCCTATCATGAATTTTAAGGTGTCTTTATAATTTGGTTCACATGGGATCTGTTGTAAGGGGAAACAAAACCAATATTTGAACTGAAAACAAGTCTTGTGAGTTAACTGAAAATCTAAATAATTTAATACTTTATTCATGATGAATTAAAAAAAAAAGAAGACATCTTTCACCAAAGCTTCAGGAGGTGATGGATTTGATTAGATTAAACCCTCTTCCTAGTGTGCCTTTGCTGATGTGTGTCACTGAAGGGCCTCACCACTTAGTGATTTTTCTATAGAATTAGCTTGGGAGCCTTTTAGATGAAAAGCAACGAAGGTAGATTGGGCAATTGCCATTTGGAAGTCGCCTTTATTGTTGAGGCAGCTAGCTTCTTGTTGGTGTTTTTTCCATTGGAAGATCCTTGTGGATGATTTGATTACTTTTAAGGGGATCTCTTTGGCCTCTCGCTGCAGTTTATGTATGGAGGTTTCAGAGCGTGTCAACCATATCTTTTTGCAATATCCATTTGCCCACAGCTGTGGAGAGTCGTTGGCAAGTTTGGAAAGATTTGGCATGCTCACACATCTCTCCTAGAGAGCTGTAAATTGTGGACTCAACAAGTTAAATCAACCTTGTTAGGGGTGGTTGTGTTAAATGGTTGTTTTCTGTTAATTTACTCCATTTGGCTGGGCCGAAATAAGCACAGGTATGAGGAGCTTTGCCTTCCAAAGGACTGAGTGCTATATCGTATCTTCTCATATCTTGCTCAATTTGTTATCGTGCTTGAAGGCAGAAGAGTTTCTTAGGATGATTTTGCTTGCTAGATCTTTGGGGTTAAAGCATCACATTATGAGCTCAAAACGCCCTCAAGAAGTTTTCTGGTTGTCTCGTCCAATGGGTGGGTGAACCTAAACATTGACAGATGCTCTTTGGGCAACCCCTGGCAAAGCAGTGCTGGTGGACTTTTCCAAAATGAAGCTGCTGCTGTGATCTTGAACTTCAGCATTTTCTTGAATGTGAAAACTAACTTTGAATATGAAATGGAGGCTCTCTTTCTTGGGCTGGAATGAGATGATAGGCTGAAAATGACGAAGCTTTTGGTTGAGTGTGATTCAGTGGCAGTGGTTGTGCTCATTTAGCAGTGTAAGATCCCTTGATTTTTTTATATTGATGGAGGGCTTTTCTGTCATTTTTAGATGCTATCATATCGATTGGAAAATAACCCATTGCTACAGGGAAACCAGTATGGCTATGGATTTCTTAGCCAAAACAGTGGCTTGGCAGGGATATTAAGCTACTATCATCCCTTGGACAGCAGCTGTTTGGATGGCTCTGGATCTAGATGCATCAGGAAGCCCTAGGTTCAGATTCTAGCTTTTCACTTTGACAACTAATGTGAGTGGGAACCAGTGAGGATGGGTGTGCTGGGGGCAACTGAGGTTGCGGGCTAGAATGTTTGGTTCCAAGACATGTAAGTTTTATTGTTGCTGTTTATACTTCTCGCTTTGAATACCTATGACCTTTTAGCAGAAAAAATTTAAACAAACATATCAAGGTTACATATACGTTGATAGGAAAATCTAGCCACAGTACCCACCAGCTCCTCCAATGTATATCCAACTCCTTGTCTAGCTGCATTATTTCGACCATTTATGTGATAACATCTTTTGGAATTCTCAAATGTACGTATGCTTCATTTTGAAGGTGGCTGCACTCCTCTCAGTATTTGTCCTACAAAGCCACTAGCTAATCCAATTCTCAATAGGAATGGAATTAGTGTGATAAGTAGAATCTCATTTAAACAGAGAACCCCTCAAAGGGGGGTTTGCTAAAAGGTCATTTGTATTAATATATATATATATATATATATATATATATATATATATATATATATATATATATATATATATATATATATATATATATATATATACACACACACCCACACACGAACTATAATATTTACACCATGTCGGAAATCACCAGTCACTCAATCAAAATAGCAATTGCAACCAGTACACCCAAACTCTCCGAAACCCAGTAGTGGACATGGTGCATTCTCAAAAGGAGCATTAGGGGCAAATCTGAAATATGGAATTACCTGCTGCCTCCCATCTCAAAGCAAGCTGGATTAGAGGTGGCCATGGAGCATTTACAGATGAACATCACTCCTTTGCACAATTTCTATCAAACAATTTGCTGCTGGGGCTTCAAGGATGTTTTGTATTAAAAAGAAGAGAAGGAGAATATACATAGAGGGGAAACCCCCCCCCCCCAAAAGAAAAAAAGAAAAGAAAAAAAGATAACAATAAAAACCAATTGAATTAACTTTTACGTGTTTGTTTCAGGCTGAAGTTCAATATGGATACTTTAATTTTATCTTTGTCTTTTAATTTATAAGTTTTCTTTTCCAATTCCATCACTTCCATTCATCTCTTCATCTTCTACTTTTAGAAGGACTAGCAAAACTCACATGACATGGAAGAAAAAAATTAAGGGAAAAAGAGTTTATTCAAAAAATATAGAAAACCAGGAAAAGGGATGACAGAATATGAATTTTACTAAACATGAATGTGTACAACCAGACCGAACTTGGAATGCTTTTTCCTCTTAAACTTCAAAGTCATTAGTTGATGTCTATAGCAATAGACATTTTATTCCTAATGGTATTGCTTCATACAAATAACTCTAAAATTTTTGTTTCACTCATATCATCAGATGCATAAGTATTCCTTTGGATATGCCTTTGTTATTTATTTTATTTTATGTGATGTTCATTCTTGACAAGGCTTCTTTTAATAAATGACAAATTTCAGGTTTTCAACCCATGATTATAAGTATTGTGTCACATACAATATCGTTACCCTTTCAATTCTGTATCGGGTGGTATCTTATGCCCTTCCCTTGATTGAATTTGTCCTTCCTTCAGCAATGGTCAAAGCCCAATTCAATATTGGTTGTGTCAAAAGAGAATTTAATGGTCTTCGAGTCCTTGCATTTATCTACTGGGGTGATAAGTATTTGCAAAAGCAAATGATTTTTCTCACACCATTCAGCCAACTTACGTCATAATTTGCATACCAAAGTTGGCTTTGTTGTTGAGACCCAAACAATTCCTGGGTAGGTCTCTAGTTCCTATAATAGGACCCAGACAGATTTCGTGTCTGTTCCTCTTCCTTGAGGAAAAAATCATAGCTCATTGAATGGGCAATTAACCAAGGTTTGTAGGCCTTTGGCCAGCGAACCGCTTACATAACTCAAAATTCACATAATCCAAGGTAATGGCCACAAACTCACTTTCAGGTAGAGCCAAGGTGCATTTGCACTTCAAGAACTTAAACCTGGTAAATATTTTTCTACTGGCTCACATGGCCTTTTCTGCAATCGGGAAAGGTCACTCACATGCACTTATGATTTGGCACATAGAAATGGGCATGAAATTTGTCTTCCATATCCTGCCAACTCTGAACTACATTGACTAGTAAATTATACTACCAAGTAAATGTTGTTATTGTCAAAGCTTTAGTGAACAATGATCATGTCACTAACCTATCAAAAATAAAAGGGATAATTACTGTTGGCACCCGGTAGTTTGATTGTATTACTAATAAAACCCTGTTCCTTACGAAATTACTATTGCCCCCCTTCCTTATAACGGTGTTAAGTAGCCGTTAAGTTTGAATATGTAATGTCTAATTTGCCCTTCATTAAAATTAAGAAATCAAAAGACGAAGCTACCCCATTTATAAAAACAAAATTAAATGTCAAATTTATCATAAACTTCATTTATTTTGAATTAATGAAATGGGCAAAATCCAAATCCAATTTGGTTTCCCACCTTCACTAAACTTCATTTATTTTGAATTAAATAAATGGGCAAAATCCAAATCCGATTTGGTTTCCCGCCTTCACTAAGCTTCATTTATTTTGAATTAAAGAAATGGGAAAAATCCAAATCCAATTTGGTTTCCCACCTTCACTGAACTTCATTTATTTTGAAAATATTTTAGGTGATAATCAGTTTTCAATTTGAGTTGAATTCGATTTTCCTTCCTCTTCAGTTTCTATTTGAGTTTTATTCAATCATTCTTTCTATATTTGGTGGTTTTTTTTTTAGAATAAAATGGATTATAGTTATTTTTTTGTCCACAGTTAATTAAGGGTACTACTGTAACTTGACAAAAGGATAAATAAGTAAAGAAATAAGTATAAGGGTATTTTGGAATTTTTGAGAAAATATAAAGATGCCACATCATTAGTAAACTAACGGAACTTAACGGTAGGGGGGCAATAGTAATTATAGACAAAGTTGAAGGTTGGATCAGTAATTTTGAAAAGTACTGGGGATACAGTAGTAATAAAATCAAAGTATAGGGGGCCAATAGTAATTATCCCAAAATAAAATCCTATACTAATCTAGCTAGTAGAAAGTACGGGATCGAACTACGAGGAACTAAGAGGCTAAGTTAGTAATTGAATTCCACAAAACCTAATTTAAATTAAATCTATTAATCAATGCAAAAACTTTAACTATGAATACGTGAAGATCTATGAGATTTAAAATCCCCAATGCTTTTTCCTGATCGATATAACTCTACACTTCAAAACAAATGATGGTCTTTCCTAGATATGCCTTATCTTCGCAAGACTATCGTCCTTTGCAAAGCTTGGTATGCTTAGTTTGCTTAGCTATAGAACATTTTTAGCCAGACTCAAACACAATCAACTAGAAGATATAGAACAATGAAATAAGCAATGGTTCATCTACATCCCAAAGAAAAACAACTAGTTACTCATTATAACAAAGTTTATAAAACAAATAAAGATGAAATTTAGAGAGAAAGAGAGAGAGAGAGAGAGAGAGAGAGAGAGAGAGAGAGAGAGAGAGAGAGAGAGAGAGAGAGAGAGAGAGAGAGATGAAAGCCAAGATCCATGTTCGTCGTCTTCTCCTCTTCTTTGTAGCTGGCTTCTCTTTTATGTATCCCGCACACAATGAATTTGTTCTCTTTAACCCTCAATTTGATCATTATGTGTTCAGATTCTGGAAAAACTCAAAACTATAACGTTGTAGATATTTTGTTATCTTTCCATAGCATCTTGAATGACTTCAATCCAAGTTCATACAAGAGAGATATGCCCAAAATACTCAAGGTGGGTCTCCACTTATTTCCAATTTGGCTAAGATTCATCCTCTCTTTGCATTAATTAAGTTGGATCTCACTATTCTGGATTTCTGGGGTAGCAAGATTGAATCCCATGATTTTATTTTAATTAATGATTTGGAGAAAATATGATCGAACCTTGTTCATACTTGGTTTGACCTTCGACTCCGGTCGAGACGAAAGGAATCGACTCGCTTCCAAGTGAGCCGGGTCCAAGAGGTAGCTTGCTGAGGAAGAAAACTAAATCAGCAACAAGCATGCCCTAATCCAACTTATGGATTAGGTTAATTACCCTAATGATGGCAGACACAACTTGACGGCTGTCACTTATCACTGTTGAAGGGATAATCATCAGATAACCGTGAGATAAGTTATCTCAGAAGTCCTCTACTAGTTCAAACTAGTAGAAGTCTATCGCTCAACGGATCTAACTGTTAGAATCCAACGACTACCTGAAGAAGGCTCAAATACATCCAACGAAGACGATTTGAAGGTACACTCTATATAAACATCACTTACCTACAAGGTAAGGGGAAGAGAGATCCAAATCCATACACACACATTTGGACGTAAACACTCAGATGCTTATGATCTAAATCGTATTCCAGTTATTCATTCCTTAGCTCTGCGCTTCTAGCAGAACCGTTTGTGATTAAGTTCATCGACTGACTTATCCTTCGGAGGTGGACTCTCGACCCCAGCAGTTGGGCCACATCTGACGCTTTCGTTTTGCAGGTCATTCTAAGGAGATCTAAGGGCTGAGCAGATTTTGGACGCAACAATTAAAATCCTCAAATATATTTGCCAACTTTGCTCCACATTATCTGTAATAACCAAAATCACCTTATTCATGAAAAAGACACAAAATTACTCAATTGACTCTCTTTTAATTAACTATGTATGAGAAATTAAATCAAATAAATAATGATAAATGCATGCTTATCAAATACCCCCACACTTAAGTGCTTGCTAGTCCTCAAGCAAATTAAATGAAACAATTAAAGCAATACTGAAAAAGAAAACACCTAACTAACTTTTGTTGAAATCACAGTTGCACTTAACATGTGCAAAAAGCCTTTAAACCCCTAGGTTAACCTAGTGGATGAGTTGTGTCTCGTGAGTGTTTGTAGAGAATATACACACAAAATTCTTAAGTGCTTTTCTAATCATTCTGGCAATAGTAAGTGTAGAAAGATTGATTCCAAGACAAAGACACTCTCTTAAAGATTGAAGGGAATATAGGCACCCCCACACTTAAGCTCTTTGCACCCTCTCTTGAGTCTAGCTCTAGGCAAATAATTCAATCAAGAAGTCTCCTCTTATCCTCAGACCACCAGTTCACCCTTAGATAAGACTAATCTAGATACCAAATAATCCCAAGAACTCAGGATCTAAGCAATATTGACCTTCTTAGACATTTCACCTTTATAAGCACATTAATTCACTTATTTCTTTAATGCTCACAATTCTAGTCCGTGCAATGTCTTGCCTCTTAAGCTTTTATGAATGCCTATGTAACGAGTGTTGGGTCAGCCGCTCTCAAGCCAGATGACCTTAAGGGACTAGGTGTAGAATAACCCTCAAACTTACTTATTCAAGCCAACCAGGCTACGGGCCAAGACTGAACCAAAGACACCCCAACTGTTTGATGTGAGGCACGATGTTAGTGACACCGAGACGCGATTACTAAGAAAGAGGTCTAAACTTTAAACTTTAACATTTTTTTTCTTCATATTATACTTCCATTCAACTCACATTTAAATAGTCTAAAATCAGTCTCAACATGGCACCATAAGCACAAGGCAATACAAGACCACTAGATGGTCGACCTTTCGGACTAACCTGGAGTTCCTATTTTCCTATTCAACCTCAATCTCAAAATGTAAAACCCATTATTATTCTCTCAAGAGGGTGCTCATCACATTAGATGGAATTTCTAAAACCCTTAAACTCTCATTTTGAATCTAAGCAAGGAATTAAAATTTTATCTTACCAAAGCCAAAAAAAGCTGGGCACTTGTTATCTTTGTGACAATGCTCTACCAACTACCAACGAGTGTTACTCGAGTTGACAGCCCCCCACACTTAAATTATGCAGTGACCTTAGTGCATATAGGATAGAATAGAGAAGAACTTAATAGAAGTAAATAGAGGAAAGAGTGTACCCGATGCTTGATATTGTGATAGAGCACACAATAGTAAAACCTAACAAAAAAAAAAAAAAAATAAGAATAAGAAATCACATCTAAACAAATGGGTTGCCTCCCATAAAGCGCTAAGTTTAGGGTCTTCAACAAAACTCAATGATAGACTCATAAAGAGTCTTGAGGCAAGTCTTCTAGGTCCAACTCATCAATAAGTTAGCCATAAGCTAGGCCATCCACATAGAGCTTTAAATCGCTGACCGTTAACTTGATAAGCATGTTCAGTATGTGAGTTCCAAATCTGGTCAACAAATGGCTAGGTGAAGTCATGATCATTCTTGATAACAATGTTCAACTTTTGGTAACTGATGCAGACATGCCAACCCATAACAATAGGAATTGAGACAAGATCATCGTTGTCATTTGGAACCGCATTGATGCCAGATTTTGTAGGGACAACCTTAGTAGGACTGACCCATTCACTATCAGGGGCTGGGTAGACAATGCTGTCATCTAACTAGTTAATTACTGCATTTTTCACTACCTTTTTCATGTTTGGATTCAAACGACACTGAGTATCCCTACGGAGTTTCACTTCATCGTCAAAATTTCTCCTAGGAATACATAAAGAAGGGTTTATGCCTTTAAGATCAGCTAAGGACCATCCAATGGTTGCCTTGAATTCAGAAAACACTCCTACAAGTTGGCCCTCTTGCCTAGGTGATAGATCAGAAGAATTAATGACAGGCAAGGTTTCATTGTATCCTAAGAATGCATACTTTATATTGGAAGGGAGTGGTTTAAGATCCCACTTAGTGAGAGACATGAGGGATGAGGGTTGGGGAGGCAGCCAATGGAGGTGGAGGCTCAAATCTAAATGTAAATGGTGATTGCTCCAAAGAAGTGGAAGAGCCCAACAATGTGTTTTAACTTCCTCAATATTTAGGTCAGATTCCCCAAATGACAAGTAATGCTGCAGTGGATCATCAATAAACATGTTTGGAGTATAATCAACCACTAATTCATCAATAAGATTAATCACAAAGCACTATTCATCCCTATTTGGGCTTAAGGATGCATTGAAGATGCTAACTCTAAGTTTCTTATTGCCAAATGATATGTCCATGATACCCAATCTACAATTGATGCAAGCATTCACAGTGGCTAAAAAGGGCTGTCCAAGAATGACTGGTGGTACCTTATTAGTAGTTGTATTGTCCACAAAGAGCCCGAATTGTGGCTTTTCATTTGGGAACTACTTGGGGTGATTGAAGGGTGTTTTGGGGACCCTATTATTGTTCTATTGAAGACCCCAAAGCCCCATTTGAGTTTATTTCAAAATGGAGTCGAAATCTACCAAATCGGTTGCAGCCCAAAGGTTGGGTGGTCAACCAGGAGCAGTCAACCGGCCTTGGGAGGTTTAATAAACCGCCCCCTAGTCTGGGTGTGTGTTTTGCCCCCTTTGACTCCTGGTCGATCTTGGTTGTTGCTCATTTGATTTCTCATGTTTCTAGGATTACTTTGAGTTGCTTGCACCCTCTTTGGTGAATCTCTTGGGACTTTGAAGAGTATTGTTAATATTAAAAGGTGAGGAAAACACATTGCCATGTCCCATGCATTTATTAGTGTTGTTAAATCTTTGTTTACATTTTTATATTGTATCTAATATAAATTTTGTGAGACTTTGCGCAAGGTTATGTTGTATTATGTTTATTTATTATTACAATTACTTGAATTATGATATTGAAATGATGTGAATGTGTGGATTGGATGGTTGGACACTGTCCACCCATACTTGTATACCAATTAGGATTGTGGGTTCACCCATTACCTTAGTGACCTTACATTCACTTAGACCTAGATACATGGTAAAAAAGTGTCTAAATGTATTGGCTAGTGAACCCTTGAGTACTACTACCTTTTTGGCTAGAGTATTGAAGCCGAGTGACCCATGATGACAGTGGTTGGGTCCTGTGAGCATCAAGGAAGCCCACTGTCATCATGAGATGGTAAAGCTACATATATTAGGGTTGGGCTCATGGGCGTCCAAAAGACGGCTTCAGTGCTGTGAGGAGACATGAGAGACATCCACCCCAACATATGTATATGACCATAGGGTAAAGCAATGGGATCCAACAGATGCCTTCCATTAAGGAAATCATTTCTAGGTGGAGAAGGATATTGGATCAAAATGGCACTAAGCATGAGGGAAGATACCCGGACCACACGTAGTACGAGACTTTATGACTTTGTATTTAAGCTAAGGTTATCTCTAACATGTGCTATTTTTCAGACCAATGGTGCTGTGAGAGAGTGGTGACCTAATCTCTAGCCATGGTTTGATGTGACTCGACTCAAGTTCTGTAGAGAACCCAAAAGACGTGCTTGAGTGTCATGAGGGAGAGTGGTGAAACAACCTAGAAGAGACTGGTGTATAACTTAATGTGTGTCCACCATGGAGACCCAATTGTTAGAGTTAGGAGAATATTTGCATACATATTCATTCACTCATCTCATTATATACTATACATGGATTGTTTATGGAAATATGTGACAAATGCATGATATATGGTTGGCCGACCTCACTGAGTTCTATTTTAACTCATACTTCTTTGTGGAAATTTTCTTTTTAGATATTATTGCAGGATATGAAGACCCTGTTCTTAGAAAGTCCCAACGCCGTTTGAGTCCCATGAGGGACCCAAAACAGAGGACATGGAGCTATATGGCAAGTCGTGTACCTATTCGGACTGTGCCTACGAAGTCAAGCAGTTCTGAGACACTGAAGTTATCTTATCACATAGTAGTTGCCCTTGTTTCTGTGTTGCATCCTTCTCATCCAGCCGATGGATGAGAGCGCTACTTAATCTTTTGAGCCTTCTCAAAAACTTAGACTTCTGCTGATATACAACTTTTCCTGAAACTCTGATAATTGATTTAACTGGACTAATTTGGGATGATGACTTTGATTTCAAATATTCGATAATTGTAATAACATTTTACTTCTTGATTAATCCTTGTCACTTGCTCTTTGATTATATTATTACGTATTGTGTTATGGATTTGGCCGTGAACCTAAATCTTGTAGTGTATCATCCCCACGGATATTCGGGTATGACTGGATCTAGCTGGGTGGGGTGTGACAATATGACTCATGGGTTTGATCTGATTATTGTGTATTATTTCAGTTAGCTCCATGCATAGGCAATTACAAAAAATCATTGAAAATGACTTCCTAGTTCGATTGGCTAACTTCCCCATTAAATAAAAACTTTTTGAAACTATAAAATGGCAATAATTGGATATTGAAAGTTGGGACTAAGAGGAAGAGGAAGTTAGTTGTGTTTCCTCCAAGGTTAACTAATTTCAATGTGCTTCAAAGTGGAGAGGTGGCTTTGAGAATAACTCCCCCAAGGAAATAGAATTTTTGTCACTTTTTATTGCGTTAGAAAATAAACTTCTAGACCTTTCCATCCATCTAAGAATCTCACGCTAATTCCTTCTAGATTCATATATGTTTTAACCTAAAATTGACCCAAAATTGGTGATTGTGCCACCACTTACTGCTAGATGTTTTTGTTTGGGTTTGTGGGCCTAGTGGACTACTTTGTTAGGCCTTGCGTAATTATATGGACATGCGGTGGAAACTACCAAGCTGGAGAACGGTAGGGGCAGAGGGAATTGGAGGTGGAGCGGTGAAATGCGTAGAGATCGTATACATAATTATGGGTAATAATTAAAAAGGCACAATAGCATATCTAGAAAGAGACATATTCATTATTCATGATAATAAAAAAATAAAAAAAAAGTTAGTAGAAATTTATAAACATTAATTACATTTTAGTAGAAAAATTAGCCACAACGTCCACCAGGTCCTCCAACATTAATACTAGCTACATGTGATACATCGTTATAAGATATATATTGTATATCATTGCAACGTTTGTTATCCACGCGAATATTTACGCTTCCTGCTGATAGTGGATGTGCGACCTTGTAGTCATGGTTCAAAAACTCAATCGCATGTAAAAAACATGCATATCGTTGTTTAGGCCACATTCCACTTCCCATTTTAGGGTATTCTCCATTAGAACCAATTCTTACGATACCTCCCCAAGAATTACCTTTAGCACCAGTAGCTAAAGAATTAAACAAGTTCTTTGGCCAATAACCAATGGACATGCCTTGAAATTGCAGCCACCAGTGCCCAGTATTTCGATCCTGTAAGAATAAAATAAATAGATTACCAACAATGATCTAAATGCAATCTACCGATAGTTTCATCAAAAGATATACCAACTAATTGTATGAGACCTATTCTTACAGCACATGTCTATGTGAGATTGGCATCCTCAATCACAAAGAGGAGATACAAATGTCGCTAATATGCAACTATTTTTTTTTACAATGACTTACTTGGAATAAAAGATAAAAGAAAGTTATACCTGGTGAACAGCGAGATGGAACTCAAACTGTTTATTTCCAAGATCAGAAGTAGGTCTTAAAAGAGTTCCTGGCCTAATTGATCTATGAGTTTGCACAAACCCTCTGCAATGAGTATCGGGGCACCCATTTTTGTAATTATCACCCTGCACACCTTGAAATTTTAGTTTCTCCTGTCCCGCTAAAAGGTAAGTTAAATTCAAAGTGAAAAAGACATACAACAACCAGCAATTTTAATTATTTAAATAAACAGGTATTTTATAAAAATTTTGATTTTTTATACACGAAATTAATAGATTAAAAAGTGCAAAGAGGAAAAGGGTTCTCATAAATGTAAATGTTTATATATGGTGTCTTTATTTATCACATATCACTGAATTTATCCTATGGAAAGAAAAATATACATGGAATGGTCAAAGGTTCAAATCCCCTCGAGTCCAGGGAAGGAGCCTCGCTTTATATTTAATATTATATGTAAAAATTACCCTCCTTAGGACGTAATCAATGAGTTAGTAAGCTGGCTTGGGTGAACCTTAGTTCCCAAAATAAAAAAAGAACAAATTCTTATTAATTGAGTGTGAGAGGGTAAAACTGAAGAGACAAAAGAAAAAGTTAGCAAGTTAAACCATTGTTTAAGCTTCTAAAGAGAAAGCGGTTTACCCTTAGAAAAAGGAAAACCTTCTTAAGTTCTGTCAAAGTAAAATGAAATTAAACAGAACTTAATTATTGTTGAATTGCTGACACTCCTCGGAAATTACTGAAAGACTGGCCTACCACCCCTCACAGAAAAGGGGTCTCTGCTTAAAGGAATTGAAGATAAGTCTTTTTGGTTACTTGTTGGACTAAACTGGGGGTAGGTGCTCGTGCATGAAAGGAATGGACCTTCTATTTCTATTTAATTTAGAGCCAACACCCGGGTTAGGTTCCATGGAAGGAAACTTTTCATCGGGTAAGGAGTTAGAACAGGCCGAGGCCGAGCCTTAACCAAGCCCTTTAATTAACAACTAAAAAACTTTGTGTTCTTGTTAAAAGTGAAGACTAATCATATTTGATGTCCTATTGAATTATAGTGATACATTGTATTATCAATCAATTTAAAAAATATAGAAAAAAAGCAAGAATTATTAACTAAAATATAATGTGTTAGCAACCATTGTAAGTCTTTTGATCCCTGAAAAGAAAAAGGGAAAAAAAATAGAAGAAAAAAAAGAAGAAAAGAACCGTTGTAAGTCATGTTTTGATACAACAAATTAAAGAACCCCAACCTATTAAACATACCGTCCAAAATGTAAATAAATGAGTTTCTGGGTCATGATATAAGCTTGGATTGACCTGATTTTTAAGAAGTGTAGAAAATAAAGTTAGATAACATTAAAAATTTAATCGACTATAAACTAAAAAGTCGAGTAAGGGATGACGATTCAAGTGAGGACGAGTTCAAATAAATCTAGATTGTTAAATACATACCGACCATCCAGCCATTATATAATTGAGGGATTCATTTGGACCACCATTAATCCAAATTTGAACATTTGTAAACTGCAGACGGTCTGTAAGAGTTGGATTGTATACATTAATAGTTGCAGAAGCTCCATGAATTGGATAACCCGGCAACTCATTGTTAACATCTGCAATCTAAATGTTCAATTTCTAGTGGTTAATAATATGTTCAATAGAAAGAACAATAAAAACCCATTTACTTCGATTGCAATAATTTAAAACTACTTTAGTATATACATCCAACCATGTGATTATTTTGGTAAAAAAAAGAAGCATGTGACTGTTTTGCATTAATCAGTGCCTACAATTTTATCAGCACACTTTAACTCTTTTTTCTAGATGTAAAAACAATACCTAAAAATTATGTTCTCGGGAAATTTTTTCTTTCTAGATATGATTTTGTTAGAAATGACTAACTTAATCCTTAAAACAACCTGGTGGTTGAGTTTAAAGTTGCATAGTTTTCCTCAACAAGCATTGTTTGATTGTCTTCTTGTTTTTCATATGATGCTTAGCATTTTCTGAGCACATAAGTTTGTTAGGACTTTAACCCTAAAAAAAAAAGAAAAAAAAAGTTTCAAGACTTCATTAAGTATTTCCGAATACCAGCAAGAAAGCATTATAGCATGTGATACTCTTAATAAATGGCAATTAGTCTAATCCTGTTTAAGTGCAGCCCTATTGTTTGAATCAAGATATATTTCCGTAGTCATGCCCTATTGTTTGCATGAAGATATATTCCCTAGTCATGCTTATTGACAGAAAATAGAACCTTAATTTGCATTTGAATCCAAATTGTAAATTCTCCTTGGGGGATGAACGATGCAATGGATAAGATTATTTTATAGAGACAAGTGGTTGTGGGTTTGAATATTAAAGCAGTTATTTTTTTCTTTCTGAAGGTACAAGTAAGAAGTTGTTTACACTATGATCTTTTGTGGACTTTGCAACATCACTAGTCTTGTGCAATGGGTACACCTTTAAAAGGATTGATTGTGACTAGTCTTGTGTACTAGGAGCACCCTTAGAAGTTCTAAATGATATGGAAAAAAATAAAGTTAATATAGGTAACACCTTTTAGATGGGTTAATTAAGTTTCAGTTTGAGACATGAATTAGATAGAATATGAGTTGGTGATTGTTTACTAATTGTCCAGGGAAGTGTCTATTGCTTTGGTTGAAATTGGTGATCAATTCTCTTGATAAAGTTCTAGCCTGTAGTAGATCTTCTTTCGAAGTTCTTCGAATGGGAACAGATCCTTCTGGACATTCCTCAAGTTCAAAAGTACTTAGCAAAGATTCAACAGCTGAAGAAGTTATATTTACCCCCCATTCTGGTTGAACACTTGGTTCCATCTGCATTATAGTATTAAAAGTCAAAATTTCAGTCAAATTTAATAAGATATGCCCCCCGGTCTTGATTTGTTAATGAAGGTGAATAAAACAAATAAATGGGTGAGAAATACAACATACTTGGACTTTGTGATCTTTGAGCAGTGGATGAGACAAAGCTGGTTGCTTGTTTAAATCAACACAATCAATAAAACCTTTCTCTGTCTACAAGATCAAGAGACACATAAATAAGAAGGTTAAAACATCCAATGCTGAAACCGTGCTATCTTGTTGCTTTGGTATCCTTTTCTGTACCATTTGTTATCGGTTAAAGGCATAAGAAAAGAAATGTGAAAATCAATACAAAGTTCCCATCGGGTCTCTCTCTCTAAGTGTAAGAGAGAGAGAGAGAGAGAGAGAGAGAGAGAGAGAGAGAGAGAGAGAGAAACCATCCATAGATTACATAGGTCTACATAAAAAAGTACAGATAACATACTATAATGGTCTTTAGAGGATGAGGAAAATTCAAACTCTCAAGTTCCCTTTCCAGCTCCAATTCATCTTCAGTTTGCTCCATTGTCTGTTTTGCTTCAGCTCCATAGCTTTTCAAAACTACAATATGCATAAAAAGTAAAAACAATGATGGTACCCTTGAAACCCTTTGTCGTTGAAACACCACTTGCCACCCCAAGAAAAGCCATTGTCAACTAGGAAAACTTGTTTACTGGTCTATTCAATACATTGGTGGCCTATTTATATGCCCAACTAATTTGTATAGATAATCAATACAACAATGTGATGGTACCCTTCAAATCTTTGTTACTGAGAAACCACTTTACCACACCCAAGAAAAGCCATTATGAATTGGAAAAACGTGTTGAAGGGTCAATTCAACACACGGTGGCCTATTTATATGCTTGATTTGTTCATCTAGTTAAGTGACATAAGTTGTAATTGACGAGGATAATTAGGATGATTTTTGGAATTCGAAATTCAAATGGTCCAAATTTGAATTTTTCATCATAGTTGAAAAGTGTTGGCATGGCTCCAAATTTCAAGAAACTCCTATTTTTTCAAACAAGAATTTCAAGACTTCGAAATTCAGATGAAATGAATGACTGTAGAATTGATGGAAGTTTTCCTCATCACATTGTGTGACTTGAACAATATATTTTTAATTTTAAGATATAAATTTTCAATTACAACTGTATAAGGTATAGTACACTCTATCTTTACAAAATAAAACTTTCCGACTGACTAAATTTCAAGGGTTGAGATCGCTGAGATTTCGATCCAACCGACTAAAATGATTTGCTTTACGGTGTGCAGAAAAATTTTCCTCAATTTTCTTTCAGTCATCCACGATGGGTAAGTATAATCTTGTAGTTCCCAGATTTTTTTCTTTTCTTTTCTGGGTATATAAAACTGTACAAATTCAACCATGAATGAAATTGTGAGATCTCATAAATATTTATCCCCAAATTATCCAAGTCCAAAGGTCTACCACCAGTCGCGTCAAACTGGATGAGAGCAATGTAAAGAGCCTTTTACGTTGAATAAATATTCATCCCCAAATTATCAATGTTAACGATTAATGCTAACGCACAGCTGTTCTAGTGGTTGAAACCAACAACTCTTAGTAAAAAGGTCATGGGTTCGACTCTCGTTAAGGCATATTAATATCCCATCCCCCGGCTTAATATTTACACCATGTCAGGTAATCACAGTCACTCAATCAAAATAGCAATTGCAACCAATACAACCAAACTCTCTGAAACCCAGTAGTGGACATGATGCATACTCAAAAGGAGTACTATATAGGGGAAATCTGAAATATGGAATTACTTGCTGCCTCCCATCTCAAAGCAAGCTGGATTAGAGGTGGCCATGGAGCATTTACATATGACATCACTCCTTTGCACAAATTCTATCAAACAATTTGCTGCTGGGGCTTCAAGGATGTTTCGAATTAAAAAGAAGAAAAGGAGAATATACATATAATGGGAATCCCCCCCCCCCCCCCCCCCCAAAAAAAAAATTTAAATAATTAAAAATAAAAAAAATAAAAAGAAGAAGAAGAACAAGAAGAAGAAGATAACAATAAAAACCAATTAAATCAACTTTTACGTTTGTTTCAGGCTGAAGTTCAATATGGATACTTTAATTTTATCTTTGTCTTTTACTTTATAAGTTCTCTTTTACAATTCCATCACTTCGATTCATCTCATCTTCTACTTTTAGAAGGACTAGCAAAACTCACACAACATGGGAAAAAAAAAGAAGGGAAAAAAGAGTTTATTCAAAAAATATAGAAAACCAGGAAAAGGGATGACAGAATATGAATTTTACTAAACATGAATGTGTACAACCGAACTTTACAACCGAACTTGGAATGCTTTTTCCTCTTAAACTTCAAAGTCATTAATTGATGTCGATAGCAATAGATATTTTATTCCTAATGGTATTGCTTCATACAAATAACTCTAAAATTGTTGTTATACTCATATCATCAGATGCATAAGTATTCCTTTGGATATGCCTTTGTTATTTATTTTATTTTTTGTGATGTTCATTCTTGACAAGGCTTCTTTTAATAAATGACAAATTTCAGGTTTTAAACCCATGATTATAAGTATTGTGTCAGATACAATATCATTACCCTTTCAATTCTGTATTGGGTGGTATCTTATGCCCTTCGCTCGATTGAACTTGTCATTCCTTCAGCAATGGTCAAAGACCAATTCAATATTGGTTGTGTCAATCCAAGTTCATACGAGAGAGATATGCCCAAAATACTCAAGGTGGGTCTGTTTACACAATTTTCAGATCCTATTACCAATTTTGTTCCTTGGACCTCCACCTATTTCCAATTTGGTTAAGATTCATCATCTCTTTGCATTATTAAGTTGGATCTCACTATTCTTGATTTTTGGGGTAGCAAGATTGAATCCCATGATTTTATTTTAATTAAAATCCTCAATATATTTGCCAACTTTGCTCCACATTATCTGTAATAATCAAAGTCACCTTATTCATGAAAAAGACACAAAATTACTCAATTTTTTTTTCCGCTAAAAGGGTCATTTTATAACGAAAAGAAGAAAAAAAAAAAAAGAAATACAGCAATTAGTACCTACCTTGCTCACCCGCAACAACATTTGCCCCCAATACACCCTTCCTCACTGGTTCCTACTCATAATTGACAACAACTAAGTCATCAGAAACGAAATGTAGGACGTCTAGATGCATCCAAATCAAGATCTTTAAGAAAAGCTTCATAGCAATAGTTACATAGCAACACTATCCTCTCCCAATGGGAGGCTCTGATGCACTGTGGATACTTTTGCTAAAGCTGCATCTACCTTCTTGAATTCCTCTGCTATAGAACCCTTTTTACTTGTTACTACTTTCTTCACTGCGTGAGCCTTCTTCTTCGGACGACCAGGTTTCCGACGAGGAGAACCTTCAGCCCACACTGATATAGACGAAGACGAAAGTGGAAGAACTACTTTCAATTGCAAAGTTTCATCATTGGCCGAACTCTCCAACCTGGCCGAATTCTGATGGGCCCCACAATAGTCCAAATCATCCTCCGTAGTTCCTTCAATGGCTGAACTTCTAATAATATTTGCAACTTCAGGTCCCACCAATGAACACCCCAAAGAAGGGTTTCCAATTTGCATAGAACTCTTACCTGCAACAAGCACTTTTTGAAATTCAAAAGGAGTGGCCGAACCACTTTCGAGCTTATCTGTAGGTCCCACTAGTGAACTCCCCAAAGGAAGTTTACCAATTGAATTAAAACACTTTGCCGCATCTAAGGAATTTTGAATTTCAAAACTAGAGTCCACGGCCAAAGAAGCTGCTTCAAAATTATTCAAATTCTGTTGGGCCCCGCATGACCCCACTTGAAGCTCCAAACTAGAGTTCACGTCCAATGCAGTTTCTTCCAATCTAATCGAATTTTGTTGCGTAGAAAAGTCTTCCACATAAACCGAATTCTGATCCGTAGAAGAGTCTTCCACTCTAACCGAATTCAGCAGGGCCCCACAAGGCCTCTCATGAAGCTTTTCAAACCGTTCAAAAGAGCCAATATCCTTAGTGGCCGAATTAGGTGGAAGTTGGTTAGTCGTGGGACCAACAGAGGTAACCATGTTCTTTGAAAGATTACCAACCAACATCGAACTCTTGCCTTTATCTAAAATTTTTTGAAGTTGAAAAGGATCACTTTCAAGAGAGAGAGAAAGATCAAGAGAAGAGTTCTCGCTAGACGCGATCACCACATCAGAGGGAACCAACCTTGTAGATTTGAAATTTGAATTGAAATTTGAAATTGAATTTGTCGCACTCTCATTGGATGAAATAGAGTCCTCCAAACCCGCCACCTCTAGAGCCACACAAATCTGATGTTGGAGTGAGCTTGGAATCTGCACTCTCACACCGTCAGTAGGAATCCCATCCACAATAGGATTATCTGCTGGGAGGTTTTCTGCAGGAACGATAGAGGGCTGAACCTGCAAACCATCCACAGAATCGTTTGAAGCAAACCTACAATGAAGACCTAGGTGGTCTTCTCGATTACACCATGAGCACCGCAGAATATCATCCTCAAAAATTACCTTCTGAAGAAAACTAAAAACTCGAAGAATTCCTGGTTCAAGGCGCTCAATCTGAACCTCATTCACTCAAACAACATCGACCTCCAATTCAACCAAAATTCGAGCATAATGACCAATAGAACCATGACGAGTTCGTCTATCAAGAGAAACAGGTCTCCCAACATATTTTGCTATAGAAAGAAGCACTTTCTCATGCCAATACTCAAGAGGTAAATCAGGGAAACGAACCCACACCAACTTACCTGCTGGTTGAGGAGAGTGGATATTAAAATCCGGCCTCCATCCCTGGAAACGAATGTATTGCTTTCCAACATTCCAAAAACCTCTTCGCCACACCTTAGTCATATCTGCCTCACTATGAAACTGAAAGATGATAAACCCTTTCCCCAATGAATGTAAGATCACCCCTTGAGACAATTTCCAAGCACCCCTAGCTAGCTCTCGCAATTCATCCATGGTAGTGATGCGAAAATTAGCTCACCCAATCAACGAAAAACGGAACTGATTTCGTTGCAGCTCGTATTCTTGTTGCGGGATTACAATCCTGTGAAACTTACCCGCTTGTATAGGAGAAGGGAGGGAATCGATCTCAGGCAACAACGAACTCCCCACTACTCCCGCATAAGATTTATCCCCATTGGTAGGCACTTCTGGAGGCTTCAAACGCAGGAAGACTGATTCCCTAGGCACCTCCGAATTTCCTAGAGCTTCCATCTCCTCCATCTCATATCTTTAGACCTTTTAAAACGTGAAATAGGTCATGATTAACACGAACTTCCTTAAATGGCAGAAATTGTTTATATGTAGCATCATTTACTGAACCTTCGTTAAAAAGAAAAAAACACAGAGGTTCACCCAATAACGATGTAATCAATTTCCATAAAGTTTACGAGGGGCTTATTCACAAAGGCAACAAGCCCTTGCTTTTTTCCTTTAGGTTTAGAAGTTCTAGATTCAAACATCGAATCTGCATAAATAAACAGAGACAGGGAAAGATAGAAAAGAGTAAGAATTTAGTGGAATGTAGCGACTTGTTCGAGGCTGTAACAAAACCAATTGAGATTTGATAGGCACGGAGAACCGCTTTTCAATATTGCCAACCTTCAATGCAAAGTTGCGTCATCTTTATAATTCGACGACTTTGCTCTGCAAATTGGCTTCCTAACTTTATCATTTCTTTAGGTTAACTTTATCAAGTAACTCTCTTTTAATTTACTAAGTATGAGAAATTAAATCAATTAAATAATGATAAATGCATGCTTATCAAATACCCCCACACTTAAGTGCTTGCTAGTCCTCAAGCAAAATGAAACAATAAAAGCAATACTGAAAAAGAAAAAACCTAACTAACTTTTGTGGAAATCACGGTTGCACTTAACATGTGCAAAAAGCCTTTAAACCCCTAGGTTACCCTAGTGGATGAGTTGGGTCTCGTGAGTCTCTGCAGAGAATATACACACAAAATTCTTAAGTGCTTTTCTAATCATTCTGGAAATAGTAAGTGTAAAAAGATAGATTCCAAGACAAAGACACTCCCTTAAAGACTAAAGGGAATATAGGCACCCCCACAGTTAAGCTCTTTGCACCCTCTCCTGAGTCTAGCTCTAGGCAAACAATTCAATTGAGAAGTCTCCTCTTATCCTCAGCCCACCAGTTCACCTCAGATAAAACTAATCTAGATACCAAATAATCCCAAGAACTCAGAATCTAAGCAATATTAACCTTCTTAGACATTTCACCTTTATAATCACATTAATTTACTTATTTCTTTAATGCTCACAATTCTAGTCCATGAAATGTCTTGCCTCTTAAGCTTTTATGAATGCCTATGTAACGAGTGTTGGGTCAGCCGCTGTCAAACCAGATGGCCTTAAGGGACTAGGTGTAGAATACCACTCAAATTTACTTACTCAAGCCAACAAGGCTACGGGCCAAGACTTGACCAAAGACACCCCAACTGCTTGACGTGAGGCACGATGTTAGCGACACCGAGACCCAATTACTAAGAAGGAGGTCTAAACTTTAAACTTTAACATTTTTTTCCCTCATATTATACTTCAATTCAACTCACATTTAAATAGTCTAAAATCAGTCTCAACTTGTCACCATAAGCACAAGGCAATACAGGACCACTAGATGGTCAGACCTTTCAGACTACCAGGAGTTCCTATTTTCCGGTTCAACCTCAATCTCAAAATGTAAAACTCATTAATATTCTCTCAAGAGGGAGCTCATCACATCAGATGGAATTTCTAAAACCCTTAAACTCTCATTTTGAATCTAAGCAAGGAATTAAAACATTTATCTTACCAAAGCCAAAAAAAGTTGGGCACTTGTTATCTTTGTGACAATGCTCTACCAACTACCAACGAGTGTTACTCGAGTTGGCACCCCCCCCCTCACATAAATTATGCAGTGACCTCAGTGCATATAGGATAGAACAGAAAAGAACTTAATAGAAGTAAATAGAGGAAAGAGTGTACCCGATGCTTGATATTGTGATAGAGCACACAATAGTAAAACCTAACAAACAAACAAAGAAAAGAATAAGAAATCACATCTAAACAAATGGGTTGCCTCCCATAAAGCACTAAGTTTAGGGTCTTCAACCAAACTCAATGACAGACTCATAAAGAGTCTTGAGGCAAGTCTTCTAGGTCAAACTCGTCAATAAGTTAGCCATAAGCTATGCCATCCACATAAAGCTTTAAATCGCTGACCGTTAACTTGATAAGCTTGTCTAGTATGTGAGTTCCAAATCTGGTCAACAAATGGCTAGGTGAAGTGATCATTCTTGGTAACAATGTTCAACTTTTGGTAACTAATGCAGACATGCCAACCCATAACAGTAGGAATTGAGACAAGATCATCGTTGTCATTTGGAACCTCATTGATGCCAGATTTTGTAGGGACAACCTTAGTAGGACTGACCCATTCACTATCAGGGGTTGGGTAGACAATGCTGTCATCTAACTAGTTAATTACTGCATTTTTCACTACCTTTTTCATGTTTGGGTTCAAACGACACTGGGTATCCCTACGGAGTTTCGCTTCATCCTCAAAATTTCTCCTAGGAATACATACAGAAGGGTCTATGCCTTTAAGATCAGCTAAGGACCATCCAATGGTTGCCTTGAATTCAGAAAACACTCCTAAAAGTTGGCCCTCTTGCCTAGGTGATGGATTAAAAGAATTAATGACAGGCAAGGTTTCATTGTAACCTAAGAATGCATACTTTACATTGGAAGGGAGTGGTTTAAGATCCCATTTAGGGGGAGACATGAGGGATGAGGGTTGGGGAGATGCAGCCAATGGAGGTGGAGGCTCAAATCAAAATGTAAATGGTGATTGCTCCAAAGAAGTGGAAGAGTCCAACAATGTGTTAACTTCCTCAATATTTAGGTCAGATTCCCCAAATGACAGGTAATGCTACAGCGGATCATCAATAAATAGGTTTGGAGTATAATCAGCCACTAAATCATCAATAAGATTAATCGCAAAGCACTCTTCATCCCTATTTGGGCTTAAGGATGCATTGAAGATGCTAACTCTAAGTTTCTTATTGCCAAATGATATGTCCATGATACCCGATTTACAATTGATGCAAGCATTCGCAGTGGCTAAAAAGGGTCGTCCAAGAATGACTGGTGGTAACTTATTAGTAGTTGTATTGTCCACGAAGAGCCCGAATTGTGGCTTTTCATTTGGGAACTACTTGGGGTGATTGAAGGGTGTTTTGGGGACCCTATTACTGTTCTATTGAAGACCCCAAAGCCCGATTTGAGTTTATTTCAAAATGGAGTCGAAATCTACCAAATCGGTCGCAGCCCTAAGGTTGGGCGGTCAACCAGGTGTGGTCAATCGTCCTTGGGAGGTTTAATAAACCGCCCCCTTTGACTTCTGGTCGATCTTGGTTGTTGCTCATTTGTTTTCTCATGTTTCTAGGATTACTTTGAGTTGCTTGCACCCTCTTTGGTGAATCTCTTGGGACTTTGAAGAGTATTGTTAATATTAATAGGTGAGGAAAACACATTGCCATATCCCATGCATTTATTAGTGATGTTTAAATCTTTGTTTACATTTTTATCTTGTATCTAATATAAATTTTGTGAGACTTTGCGCAAGGTTATGTTGTATTATGTTTATTTATTATTACAATTACTTGAATTATGCTATTGAAATGATGTGAATGTGTGGATTGGATGGTTGGACACTGTCCACCCATACTTGTATACCAATTAGGATTGTGGGTTCATCCATTACCTAGTGACCTTACATTCACTTAGACCAAGGTACATGGTACAAAAAGTGTCTAAATGTATTGGCTAGTGAACCCTTGAGTACTACTACCTTTTTGGCTAGAGTATTGAAGCCGAGTGACCCATGATGACAGTGGCTGGGTCCTTTGAGCATCAAGCAAGCCCACTGTCATCATGAGATGGTAAAGCTACATATATTATGGTTGGGCTCATGGGCGTCCAAAAGACAGCTTGAGTGTTGTGAGGAGACATGAGAGGCATCCGCCCCAACATATGTATATGACCATAGGGTAAAGCAATGGGATCCAACATATGCTTCCAATAAGGATATCATTCCTAGGTGGAAAAGGATATTGGATAAAAAAGGCACTAGGCATGAGGGAAGATATCCGGACCACACGTAGTACGAGACTTTATGACTTTGCATTTGAGCTAAGGTTATCTCTAACATGTGCTATTTCTCAGACCAATGGTGCTATGAAAGAGTGGTGACCTAATCTCTAGCCACGGTTTGATGTGACTCGACTCAAGTTCTGCAGAGAACCCAAAAGACGTGCTTGAGTGTCATGAGGGAGAGTGGTGAAACAATCTAGAAGAGACTGGTGTATAACTTAATGTGTGTCCACCATGGAGAACCAATTGTTAGAGTTAGGAGAATATTTGCATACATATTCATTCACTCATCTCATTATATACTATACATGGATTGTATGGAAATATGTGACGAATGCATGATATATGGTTAGTTGACCTCACTGATTTCTATTTTAACTCTTACTCCTTTATGGACATTTTCTTTTTAGATATTATTGCTGGATATGAAGACCACGTTCTTCTAGAAAGTCCAACGCCGTTTGAGTCCTACGAGGGACCCAAAACAGAGGACATGGAGCTATATGGCAAGTCGTGTACCTATTCTGACTGTGCCTACGGAGTCAAGCAGTTTTGAGACACTGAAGATATTGTATGACATAGTAGTTGCCCTTGTATGTGTTGCATTGTATGTGTTGCATCCTTCCCATCCAGCCGATGGATGAGGGCGCTACTCAATCTTTTGAGCCTTCTCAAAAACTTAGACTTCTGTTGATATACAACCTTTCCTTAAACTTTGATAATTGATTTAACTGGACTAATTTGGGATGATGACTTTGATTTCAAATATTGGATAACTTTAATAACTTTTACTTCTTGATTAATCCTTGTCACTTGCTCTTTGATTATATTATTACGTGTTGTGTTATGGATTTGGCCGTAAACCTAAATCTTGTAGTGTATCACCCCCATGGATATTCGGGTATGACTGGATCCGGCTGGGTGGGCTGTGACAATGTGACTCATGGGTTTGATTTGATTGTTGTGTATTATTTCAGTTAGGTCCATTATGCTCATTCACTCCATTTTGTGTTTCAAGTTAGTGGTTGAAACCTAATACTTCTAACCTAGTTGAGTCACTTATGAATTGCTGATTCAAGATGCTCCCACTATATAGTATAACTTTTAGGATTTAAAATGAACCTAACCTATGATGCCAACTTCTATCACACCCCACCTAGCTGGATCCGGACTCACCTGAATACCTATGGGGTTGATAACAATACAAGATCTAGGTTCAGTGTCAATCCATAACAATAAAACAATATAGTATAATACAAGAATGAGAAAGGAGCATAAAGTATCAAATCAAAGCCATAATATTAAAGTTATTACACTAATCCATGACTTTGAATTGTCATTATCGAAAGTTAGTCAAGTCAAATTTCAAAGAGGCACAAAATACTAAGTAGTGCCACCATCTATTGGTTCAATAAGAAGAATATAAAAAATGGTCACAAGAGCAACTACAATCTCATAAGGTGATAGTTGTTGCCTCGGTAGCACTTGATTTTGTAGGAGCAATTCGAATATAGGCACGAGTCTCCATGTGCCTCTGCATTCTCACATCTCGGTCCCTCATAGAATTCAGACAGCGACTTACTCTCCAATCTCAACTTCGACAAAGTGCTCATAACCTATAATAAGATCTAAAAAGTATATATAGAAAATAAAACTCTTTCCTCTAAAGCTAAAGGCCAAACTCAATTTTCATTCCAATATCTTAAATTCTTTCACAATAAAGAGCTTAAATAAAAGTGCATTCGGAACATGCCTCCATGCATAGGAAATTCCAAAAAATCACTTGAAAATGACTACCTAGTTCGATTGGCTAACTTCCCCAATAAATAAAAACTTTTTGAAACTATAAAATGGCAATAATTGGATGTTGAAAGTTGGGACTAAGAGGAAGAGGAAGTTGGTTGTGTTTCCTCCAAGGTTAACTAATTTCAATGTACTTCAAAGTGAAGAGGTGGCTTTGAGAATAACTCCCCCAAGGAAATAGAAAATTGGTCACTGTTTATTGCGTTAGAAAATAAACTTATAGACCTTCCATCCATCTAAGAATCTCACGCTAATTCCTTCTAGATTCATATATGTTTTAACCTAAAATTGACCCAAAATTGGTGATTGTGCCGACAGTTACTGCTAGATATTTTTGTTTGGGTTTGTGGGCCTAGTGGACTACTTTGTTAGGCCTTGCGTAATTATATATACATAATTATGGGTAATAATTAAAAAGGCACAATAGCGTATCTATAGGGAAACATATTCATTTATTCATGATAATAAAAAAAACTTAGTACATATAATCATTAATTACATTTTAGTAGAAAAATTAGCCACAACGTCCACCAGGTCCTCCAACATTAATACTAGCTACATGTGTTACATCATTATAAGATATATATTGTATATCATTGCAACGTTTGTTGTCCACGCGAATATTTACGCTTCCTGCTGTTCCTGTATGTGCGACATTGTAGTTCTCGTCCAAATACTCAATCGCATGTAAAAAACATGCATATCGTTGTTTAGGCCACATTCCACTTCCCATTTTAGGGTATTCTCCATTAGAACCAATTCTTACGATACCTCCCCAAGAATTACCTTTAGCACCAGTAGCTAAAGAATTAAACAAGTTCTTTGGCCAATAACCAATGGACATGCCTTGAAATTGCAGCCACCAGTGCCCAGTTTTTCGATCCTGTAAGAATACAATAAATAGAATTAGCAACAATGATCTAAATGCAATCTAGCGATTTGGTTTCATCAAAAGATATACCAATTAATTGTATGAGACCTATTCTTACAGCACATGTCTACGTGAGATTGGCATCCTCAATCACAAGGAGGAGATACAAATGCCGCTAATATGCAACTATTTTTTTTTACGATGACTTACTTGGAATAAAAGATAAAAGAAAGTTATACCTGGTGAACAGCGAGATGGAACTCAAACTGTTTATTTCCAAGATCAGAAGTAGGTCTTAAAAGAGTTCCTGGCCTAATTGATCTATGAGTTTGCACAAACCCTCTGCAATGAGTATCGGGGCACCCATTTTTGTAATTATCACCCTGCACACCTTGAAATTTTAGTTTTTTATGTCCCGTTAAAAGGTAAGTTAAATTAAAAGTGAAAAAGACATACAACAATTAGCAATTTTAATTATTTAAATAAACAGGTATTTTATAAAAAATTTGATTTTTTATACACGAAATTAATAGATTAAAAAGTGCAAAGAGAGAAAGGGTTCTCATAAACGTAAATGTTTATATATGGTGTCTTTATTTATCACATATCACTGAATTTTACCTATGGAAAGAAAAATATACATGGAATGGTCAAACATTCAAATTCCCTCAGGTCCAAGGAAGAAGCCCCACTCTGCATTTAATATTATATGTAAAAATTACCCTCCTTAGGATGTAATCAATGAGTTAGTAAGCTGGCTTGGGTGAACCTCAATTCCCAAAATTAATATTAGGAAAAAAGAAAAGAACAAATCTTATTAATTGAGATTAAGAGATGGCAAAACTGAAGAGACAATATAAAGGAAAAAACAAAAGAAAAAGTTAACAAGTTAAACCATTGTTTAAGCTTCTAAAGAGAAAGCGGTTTACCACTTAGAAAAACGAAAACCTTCTTAAGTTCTGTCAAAGTAAAATGAAATTAAACAGAACCTAATTATTAATTAACAACTAAAAAACTTTATGTTCTTGTGAAAAGTGAAGACTAATCATATTTGATGTCCTATTGATTATAGTGATACATTGTATTATCAATCAATTTAAAAAATGTAGAAAAAGAGCAAGAATTATTAACTAAAATATAATGTGTTAGCAACTATTGTAAGTCCTTTGATCCCAGAAAAGAAAAAGGGAAAAAATAGAAGAAAAAAGAAAAGAACCATTGTAAGTCATGTTTTGATACAACAAATTAAAGAACTCCAACCTATTAAACATACCGTCCAAAATGTAAATAAATGAGTTTCTGGGTCATGATATAAGCTTGGATTAACCTGATTTTTAAGAAGTGTTGAAAGTAAAGTTAGATAACATTAAAAATTTAATTGACTATAAACTAAAAAGTCGAGTAAGTGATGACGATTCAAGTGAAGAATGTGTTCAAATAAATCTAGATTGTTAAATACATACCGACCATCCAGCCATTATATAATTGGGGGATTCATTTGGACCACCATTAATCCAAATTTGAACATTTGTGAACTGCAGACGGTCAGTAAGAGTTGGATTGTATACATTAAAAGTTGCAGAAGCTCCATGAATTGGATAACCCGACAACTCATTGTTAACATCTGCAATCTAAATGTTCAATTTCTAGCGGTTAATAATATGTTCAATAGAAAGAACAATAAAAACCCATTTACTTGAATTGCTATAATTTAAAGCTACTTTAGTATATGCATCCAACCATGTGACTATTTTGGTTTAGAAAAAAAAGCATGTGACTGTTTTGCATGAATCAGTGCCTACAATTTTTTCAGCACACTTTTAACTCTTTTCCCTATTTACATTGGATTTGATGTAAAAACAATACCTAAAAATTATGTTCTAGGGAAATTTTTTCTTTCTAGATATGATTTAGCTGGAAATGACAAACTTAATCCTTAAAACAACCTTTGTCAAAGAGTTGAAAGTTGCATAGTTTTCCTCAACAAGCATTGTTTGATTGTCTTTTTGTTTGCCTATGATGCTTAGCATTTTCTGAGCACACAAGTTTGTCAGGACTTTAACCGAAAAAAGAAATGTCAAGTCTTCATTAAGTATTTCTGAATACCAGTAAGAAGGCATTATAGCATGTGATACTCTTAATAAATGGTAATTAGTCTAATTCCGTTTAAGTGCAGCCCTATTGTTTGAATCAAGATATATTTCCTTAGTCATGCCCTATTGTTTGCATGACGATAGATTTCCCTAGTCATGCTTATTGATAGAAAAAAGAACCTTAATTTGCATTTGAATCCAAATTGTAAATTCTCCTTGGGGGATGAACGATGCAACAGTTAAGATTATTTTAAAGGGACAAGTGGTTGTGGGTTTGAATATTAAAACAATTATTTTTTTTCGGAGGGTACAAGTAAGAAGTTGGGTACACTATCATCTTTTGCGGACTTTGCAACTTCACTAGTCTTGTGCAATGGGTACACCTTTAAAGTGATTGATTGTGACTAGTCTTGGGTACTAGGTACACCTTAAAAGTTCTGAATGACAGGAAAAAATAAAGTTAATATAGTTACACCTTTTAGATGGGTTAATTACGTTTCAGTTTGAGACATGAATTTGATAGAATATGAGTTGGTGATTGCTTACTAATTGTCCAGCGAAGTGTCTTTTGCTTTGGTTGAAATTGGTGATCAATTCTCTTGATAAAGTTCTAGCCTGTAAAAGATCTTCTTTCGAAGTTCTTCGAATGGGAATAGATCCTTCTGGACATTCCTCAAGTTCAAAACTACTTAGCAAAGATTCAACAGCTGAAGAAGTTATATTTACCCTCCATTCTGGTTGAACACTTGGTTCCATCTGCAAAGAAATTATAGTATTATAAGTCAAAATTTCAGTCAAATTTAATAAGATATGCCCCCGGTCTTGATTTGTTAATGAAGGTGAATAAAACAAATAAATGGTAGAGAAATACAACATACTTGGATTTTGTGATCTTTGAGCAGTGGATGAGACAAAGCTGGTTGCTTGTTTAAATCAACACAATCAATGAAACCGTTCTCTATCTACAACATCAAGAGACAAATAAATAAGAAGGTTAAAACATCCAATGCTGAAACCGTGCTATCTTGTTGCTTTGGTATCCTTTTCTGTACCATTTGTTAGGCATAAGAAAAGAAATGTGAAAATTAATACAAAATTCCCATGGGTCTCTCTCTCTCTCTCTCTCTCTAAGTGTGTGTGCGTGTGTGTGTGAGAGAGAAAAAACCATCCATAGATTACATAGGTCTATAGTGGAGAAAAGAAAAGGTATAGATAACATACTATAATGGTCTTGAGAGGATGAGGAACATTCAAACTCTTAAGTTCCCTTTCCAGCTCCAATTCATCTTCATTATGCTCCATTGTCTGTTTTGCTTCAGCTCCATAGCTTTTCAAATCAACAATATGCAGAAAAAGTAAAAACAATGCGATGATACCCTTGAAACCCTTTGTCGTTGAAACACCACTTGCCACCCCAAGAAAAGCCATTGTCAACTAGGAAAACTTGTTTACTGGTCTATTCAACACATTGGTGGCCTATTTATATGCCCAATTAATTTGTATAGTTAATCAATACAACAATGCGATGGTACCCTTCAAATCTTTGTTACTGAGAAACCACTTTACCACACCCAAGAAAAGCCAATTATGAACTGGAAAAACGTGTTGAAGGGTCAATTCAACACACGGTGGCCTATTTATATGCTCGATTTGTTCGTCTAGTTAATTAGTGACATAAGTTGTAATTGACGAGGATAATTAAGATGATTTGGGAATTCAAAATTCAAATGGTCCAAATTTGAATTTTTCATCTTAGTTGAAAAGTGTTGACATGGCTCCAAATTTCAAGAAACTCCTATTTTTTCAAACAAGAATTTTAAGACTTCGAAATTCAAATGAACTGAATGATTGTAGAATTGATGGAAGTTTTCCTCATCATATTGTGTGACTTGGATATTTTTTTAATTTAAAGATATAAATTTCCAATTACAACCGTATAAGGTATAGTACACTCTATCTTTACAAAATAAAAATTTCCAAAAACTTATTCTTGTCAGGATTTGATTTTTTCAAAATTCTTTCTTGACAAAATCGGATTGTCCTTATCTTTTGGAACCACTTCTCACATAAAATTAAAATTTAAATCATCTGAATTTCATATTCTTTTCACAAATTTTTCCTTGTGAGTTTTGGAACCATCTCAACACTTTCCAACTTTGACAAGAAACTCAAATTTAAAGCATTTGAATTTTGAATCCCCGAATCGTCATAATTTTTTTTTAGTAATTAATTAGAGTCATTGCCAACACAGAGCTGTTCTAGTGGTTAAACCAATACCTCTTAGTGAAGAGGTTGTGGGTTCGACTCTTGCTTAGGTATATTAATATCCCCATCTCCCGGCTTAATAACAACTTTCTACAAAAAAAATAAAATTATATATAATAATAATAATAATAATAATAATAATAATAATAATAATAATAATAATAATAATAATAATAATAATTAGAGTCATTAACCCAATGAAGAGCATTTATTCTAAGCTCAAATGCTCAACACAGCAATGTTCAAGCTTTCCAAATTGGGTTTTGATGAAATTATCAAGGGAAGCAACACTAGCGAGGTCGTTCAGATCCAAATGATGAAAACCTACATCATATAGCGAAATTGCTTGAGTCATGCGCGTTAAATGCGACCCAAATTATTTTAAATGCGACTCAAATGTTTCTCAAATCTCGACTGAATTTCAAGGGTTGAGATCGCCGAGATTTCGATCCAATCGATTAAAATGATTTGCTTTATGGTGTGCAGAAAATTTTCCTCAGTTATCTACGATGGGTAAGTATAATCTTGTAGTTCCCAGATTTTTTTTTTCTTTTCTGGGTATATAAAACCGTGGAAAAAACTTTTTGCACAACTTCAACCATGAATGAAATTGTTCATATGAAGAGATTATACTCTCTCAAGCTCATTATGTGGAAAATATGCTTAAGAAGTTTGGTTTTTATGATTCTAGTTCGTTCAAAACTCCTTTAACTATGGAAAGTAATTTTCAGAAAAATATTGGAGAACCAGTAAATCAGAAGAGATACTCACAGATTATTGGATCTGTAAATTATCTGATGAACTGTACTAGGCCAGATATTGCTCTAACAGTTGGAAAATTGAGCCAGCATGCTCATAATCCTAGTAAAGAGCATTGGCTTGGAATTGAACGATTACTTCGGTATCTTAAGGGTACTATGCATTATGGACTTCACTATAGTGGAAATCCCTCTGTCTTGGATGGACACTGTGATGCTAATTGGATCTCAGATTCAAGAGAAACACTAGCTAGAAGTGGATATGTGTTTATGCTAGGTGGAGGAGCAATCTCATGGAAGTCGGTTAAGCAATCATGTGGAACATCTTCTACAATGGAAGCAGAATTTGTAGCTTTAGAAAAGGCTGGAAGTGAAGCTGAATGGCTTAGAAACATGATTGCAGATATACCTCTATGGCCCAAACCAATGCCACCTATATCGCTGCACTGTGACTGTAAAGCAGCTATAGGAAGAGCCAGGAATCAGGTATATAATGGCAAAAGAAGACACATACGTCTTCGACATAATCTTGTAAGGCAATATATTGATGAAGGAACAATTGCAATTGATTACGTGAAATCAAAGGAGAATTTAGCTGATATGTTCACTAAAGCTATGCCTACAAGAGCTTTTAATGAAGCACTTATGGGAATGGGATCAAGACCTGTGACATAGGTCATGTGACGGACACCCAACCTATGTGAAGAGGTTAAATCCTGAATTAGGTTCAAAGGGTAAACAACGAAGTCACTAGATGACCTGTTTGTACTACTATACCCATTCTGAATAATTATAGTAAAGTAGTACCACCATATTGTTGATAGAATGAGTAACTGACTCTTAATCAAGCGTAGCTCACGAAATGTGGGGGTGTGTCGAATGTGGTGCATACCTAATGCTGACCTAAACAGATATAGAGGGTGAGGCCGCCTTCAGTTGGAAATATTACACAGGTAAAGTTCCTTAAATATCTGTGAGACCAAGATTCGAGACAAGGCCGATAAAAATGTCTATTTTTCTTTATAAAGGGGTTGTAAAGAAGGTCAACCAATTGGATATGAATGGTTAAGTAGCCAGCTACACTGAAGAGGATAGGTTCAAGAAGTCAGACTTCACCGGTACTCTGTAGCGTGCTTTATCAGATCTAATGTAGATTCAAGTCCGAAAGACATCTACAACGAAGTGTCCTATTGTGTCTAATGTATTCACTGCTACTTGAGTCTTCAGCCTTTGTATTTGAAGTTTTAACCATTGTGGGGGATTGTTGTAATTATGTTTAAAACTTTATATAAATATTTTATTTATTTTAATTGTGTCTTTTATACATGGTTTTGTTTAGTCCCACATCGGGTTGAGAGGATCTGATTATATGGTTTATATATAGTAAGAGCCCAGGTATTATTAATTTGCCTAAACCCTATAGTGACCTTGCCATGATTATATATATATATGATTATATATATATATATATATATATATATATATATATATATATATATATATATATATATATATCTATATGACTTGGGGACTTGGGGACTTGGGGACTTGGGCCGTGGGCTTTAATCCGGAAGGCCTAGTTTGTCATGGGCCCTATTCTGGAAAGCCCACTACTGGGTGAATACGTGGAGATGCCATTTGAGTGGCACTCTCCTGTAGGGAGGTCAGCTGAAGGTACCTTGCTGAAGAGAGTTGAGCTGAAAGGTACCCTCACAGCCTTACCCTTTCACCCACAGCCTTTGGGGCTCTATATAAACTCCATTTCGTGCTCATTCTTGAGACACAGAATTCCTCTCTCTCTCTCTCTCTCTCTCTCTCTCTCTCTCTCTCTCTCCCCTCCCTGTTATTCTGTTAAGCAGTGAACATAACCTGATTATACCTTGAGTAAACCTTTCTGGGGTGCAACCTTAAAGGTTTGGGCTGACTGATCTTGGGGTGAAGACACTTTTAGAACCCGTATTGCACAATTCGGGGTGTCTAAATACCTTAAAGAAAGTACTTCATGTACGTTTCAGCTCTAAAGAAGTACTGTGATTACAACAACAGTTCTGGTGTGCGTGCAGATCCCTCAATCGTTTACAACAATGACATCTCATTAATATTTATCCCCAAGTTATCCAAGTCCAAAGGTCTACCACCATTCGCGTCAAACTGGATGAGAGAAATGTAAAGAGCCTTCTACATTGAATAAATATTCATCCCCAAATTATCAATGTTAACTATTAACAAATAATATGTTATCTTAAAAGGATAATTACTATTTCCCCCTGTATTAATGTAACATCCAGCCCAAACCTAGCCCGGACACCCTTTTTATTTTGGGATAAAGAAAGACTTGTTTGATGTTAGACCTTAAAAGTTGGACTTTAATTTCAATATTATTATCTTCGAAAACCTTAGGAAGCCATGTCAGACCTTTCCCTTAGGGTAGATCTGTAATGTCTGGCCTTATCCTAACCTTGACCCGGCCCGAGACCTGTTATGTTTGTAGGTCCGAAAACCCAAAGTGGGGGAAATGAGACTTGTGGAAACTTTTTGTTGATGTTTTGGTGTCGGAACCCAAGCCCGTGGACATTGACGATGATGCCCCTCACTTGAGAGCATTGTCAGTGTTAGTTTTGAATCTGCGCACCGAAGAGGGGTGAATTAGTTGAAATACCAAATGAACTCCTGTGCTCAATCCGAATATATTTCTGGAAACTAAACTTCTTGATGGACTTGTAGGAGAAAACCCCAATCCATTTGACCCCATATAGCCCTCCAAATCCCTGTCCGAAGTTGCTGAACTATGTCTGGCAAATCCAGCTTGCGCATCAAAGAAGGTGAGCTTAGTTGGTGGACCTAATGACCTCACATGCCTGATCCAACAGTATTTCTGGAAACTAGACTTCTTGATTGACTTGTAGGAGAAAACCTCACTCAATTTGACCTTGTATAGCCCTCCGAATCCCTATTCGAAGTTGCTGAACTATTTCTGGATTTTCTGCTGAAACCTGTTACCTGTTTTGATCGATCATTTTGGTCGATGCCATCGACCAAGGACCATCGACCAAAGTTACCCAAAATCGAGAAAAAGATGCTTTTTGGATATTCCTTCATCTATTTAAGTGAAACCTCGAACCTAGAACGATATTTCACTCATTTCAACACCTGAGAACGTGGGAAGGCTCCTCTTAGGCTCCTCCTTAGCTTGGGTGATAACCTTCTACAAGAATCCTTGTCTCTCTTCTCCAACTACCATCTTCTAAGGTATGATTCTCTCTCTTGCTCTCTATTCTACTCACTTCCCTTCTTCTTTTATTGATGAGACCATGGCCAAGGTGCTGCAACCTTGCAAACACCTTGCCATGAACGTCTCTTCCCATTTATACTTGCTTTTCCTTCATTCTTGCTATGCTTCACTTGCATCTTGATCCTTACATATACATTACCATGATTCCTTTCTTAACAACTTGATTTCTTATACTAAACTAAGATGTGGAGTATGATTAGTCTAATCTCTAGCTTGCAAATGATTGTAATCATGTTCCTAACTTATTTCCCAACTAATTCTCTAGCTTTCCTTTCAATTCCATCAATTTCTCATGAATGCTAGGATTCTTGTCTTTAGAACATAGGACCTCAATTTGGGGGTTTTCATTTGGACCATTGGATTGTGATAATACTTGCTAGGTAGTGTTCTTACATTGTTATTAATCATCCCTCCAAGTTTCAGATCGATCCGAACCTCGGAAGACCCATTTCGGACCAAAATCCACTATTCTGTCCCGAAGACAATTTTGGTCGATCCTTTTGGTCGATACCATCGACCAAGACCATCGACCAAACTTGTTGCTGACAGCAACCTTGCTCCGTTTTGATCCGTTTGACATCCGATCTTCCCGACTTCTTCTCTAACTTGTTATTGATGTTTGTTTAGGGTCTTAACAATTCTTTTGGACTAATTCTTGGTATTCACAATTCATCATCAACTCAACCTAAGGTAAGGGTGGTTATCTCCATAAACATATAGATCATCAACTTATGATTTATGTTCTTATTTATGAATAGAATCTCTTGATTTCTTTTAATCGTTATAAGACTGCGATATATGTGTTAGAACAGTAGTATTGAAATCTTTATACTCTTGTCATGTTACATTACTATTCTTGTTTACTTATGTCTATGATGATTCATTTCAATATCATGATTTAACTGGTATTATGAAGATGTATTGGATGCATGAGAAGTGATGAACTTCAATATGTGATTGCCTACGTATAACTTGAGATTGGGGAGGGTCCTATTGACGCTTCTGTCCTTGGGCACCGGAGGGAATAGTATGGGATGTTCTCCGAAGGTGCCTATCGACTCTTTCCCGGGTTATTGGATGACATACATAGGACTGTCTAGTGGTTTGGCTAGGATGTCCCTGTCGTATCAGACCCGAATCGGAAGGGCATTGAGACCGAACGACCCGTGGTAGCAGTGGGGATTTGTGGGCACTCAAGACCGGTAACCAACCCGTGAGAGGTCATAAATCTCATTGTGGGAACCATTTATCGGTAGCGTTGCAAATGGATAGACTTGGGCTCACGGGCGCTCAAGACCGGTAACCAACCCGTGAGAAGACGTGAGAGCTTCCCGTTTACTATTTGTGGATGAGCAATAGGGTTGATGAGTCCGTAATCCGGGATTACGCTGACTCTAGTGAGAAGGATACCGGAAAGGATCACCGGGGGCGAGGAATGGACGTATCTGGATTTGAGTTGATATGACTGAGTAGATGACTTGCATTGGGCTAGGCTTTACTGTGACATGCGCCAATACTTATACCAAATGGTGATGTGAGAGAGTGGTGACTAAATCCCCAACCATGGTTTTTTGAGGACTTTACCGATATTCCCCGGGCATTCCCAAGATATGGAACGGGAGAGTGACAGACGACCCAGAGAAGTATGGTGCTATGACTTAAAGCATGTCTACCTTAGAGACCAGCATTCATAGAGTTAGAACCATACTTGCATCATGTGTTCCATATCATATTGCATCATGTTATGGCTTGTATCATATGGTTTATATTTTATGGAATGACTACCTTGCTGAGTTCTTTCGAACTCACTCCTTTTTGCAACATATTTTGTTAGACTTTCCTGTGGTACTACCACCGTTGTTGACTGTGGCGATCAACCCTCTCGGAGGCCGAGTTGAAGACTTGTATCATACTGGTGGCGATGAACCAGTTGATAAAGACGAGTAGACCGAGATCGGGACTTGTTTGTAGCAGTTCAGTTTTATATTTGTGTGTTAGGGATGGGATGTCGCCTCATTCCCTTTTTAACCTTTTTATTTGAATTGTCGGGAATATAGCTTAGTTGTTTCACTTGTTATTTGGTGAATCGGTTGTAACCTTTACTTTTAGTCGTTTCATCTTCCGCTAATATTATAGGATGGGTTTTCTCCCTCCTTTTCACACTTGATTGTTTATACTAATGAAATCCTTTCCGCACTCTGATGTTATTTGTGAATCCTTCTGAGGTACTTTCTCGACTTTTATTATTAAATTATTTGGATACAAGGAATTGTTCTTGCTTTTGATTATATTATTGTGCTAAGTGACTATGATTATTCCTAAACTTGATCGGCGGGACTGTAAGTCACTCCCCGGGTAATCCAGATAGGGGATCTCCTTGGTGGATTTAGGGCGGGATGTGACAGATGGTATCAGAGCCCAAGTTTTCGGACAATCATAATCATGGAACACAGTAATAAAGCATCCTTGAGTCATCGACCCAGAAGTGACTCAAATTTTCTTAGAAGTGAATAATAGAAAACTTGGATTATAAACTTAAATAAATAAAGCATAATACATCTTGGTTGAATAATAAACAATAATTAAAAGTTTATGACTTGTACTTGGGTTGTAGTCATTGTTAGAGTTAAGTTGTCAGTTTTAAGTATTGTGTTTGTGTTGTGAGTCGTGAGTTGGATCTTGAGTTGGAAGTTGTCGTCGTGAGTCGTCCTTGCAAGTGAGTCTTAGTTGTGAGTCGGGTTGTCGTCGTATGTCGTCATGAGTCTGAGTTGAGTTGTCGTCATGTGTTGTCGTATGAATCTGAGTCGGGGGTCGTCATTGGGAGTAATGGTCGTGAGTGGTCGTCATGAGTTATAAGTCATAACTAAACATTAACAATTTCTAATGCAATAAAAAAAATGCATAATGTACAATAACATAAATGAAACAAACTGAATTTCATTAATCACATAGGAGATTTTTACAAGTCTGAAAGGAAATACATCCAATAAAGCATAAAAGGAAACTCCTAGTACTATCTATCTAGGTGATCGACTCTGACGATCTGTCTGATCCCTCCTGGATCTGAACTCCTTCCCCAGTCGTGCGAATCTCTCTCCCAAGGTATACATATAGGACTGTATCCTCTCCTGTCGAGCCTCAATCCTCTCAAGTATAGAGTAAATCAATGACTGATGAGAAGCCACACCTGGAGCCTCAAAAGTCGTATGTGTTGGATCTCCAATCTCACGGAAGCGTGGTGTAAGAATCTCCTCGTGTCTCGAAATCTCATCCTGATCTCGATCCTCATCTCCTTGATTATCAATAACATCCTCATCCTGAACTGGAACCCCATCATGATCATCATTGTCTCCATGCTCATCCCCATCATCACTATCATCGGCATCCTCATCCTCTATGTCATTCATCCTTGACAATATCACCCTCATCCTCTGACCTAGCTTGCGTCGCGAAGCCTCTGTGATGTTTATGCCAACCAGAATCTACCAGTGGAAATCCCATACATACGAAACGTCCAGAATGCGGGCTAGTACTTTGGTAGTGAAACTGATTTCCCTACCTCCGACCATGGAATCCATGACAATCCTGGAACCATCCCGTAGATCATCCTCTATATGGTAAGTCAGGTTACTATAGAAGTATCTGACAAGATCTGGATAGACTAGTTCTGCTGTGGTGTATAAGTGAAGCCAATCCATAGCCTCTAATCTCTCTCGGATGCGAAATACCTCTAAATCATCCACATCAACCAACCGCCCACATTCGATCGGAATATCATGGAAATAATGCTCGTATAGAAACTCAGCCGTAGGGGTAGTGAATGCTCCTCGTCCGTAACCTCTGCCCGAGGAACATGTCCTCGACCTCTACCCACCCGTCGGCCTCCTCTAGGCATGGTGAATCTGTTGAAACAAAAAAAGAAATTCATTTGGATTAGTCCCAGTGTGTGATTGTTAAATGAAGGGCATTTTCGTAAATTTTCAGAAAATTTTGTTTTTGGTAAAATTTTGATTTGATTATTCTAACATATGCATAAGACCTGTACAAACATGCTAGAATACTTTGTTTGGTGAAAATTCATCTTTTTTACATCTTCAAGGTGAAAATTCAGCAAGTAGGAGAGAGAAAATCCCTCTTTTGGCTTGCATTTGTGATTTTTGAAAAATTGGAATTTGACCGAATGGAGAGTGGGAACACCTTCCCCATAGTAAATCAGTATTTTAGAAATTTATTTCATGTTAAAATTCATTTTGGTTTGAAAATGAGACAATTTTTTTGTAAAGTTGGTTTTTTTTGTGAAATGAATAGTGTTTTGGTAACCAAAATGGATGTAATCTTATGTTTGAAGCTCAGTCTTGCTTTAAAATTTATGGAAGCATGTTTCTAATCACCTATATGCATGATTCTAACCATTAGCAACAATTTTTATTCAGTTTTAATGAAAAACACATCAATGGTAAATGAAGTTTTCAAGAAAAGAGAAGTGGGCCCTTTTAAATCTAACTTTCGCGCAGAATTTTTTTTAGTCGATCCTTTTGGTCGATGCCATCGACCAAAGTGCATCGACCAAGAAAGTGAAAATTTGCTGCTTTGGCCAGTTTTGAGAAAATTTGATTTTTATTACTTTGTTTGGTTTTTTTTGATGACTTGTACAGTTGAAGGCAAGTATGTTTGTGATTTTGAAAGTGTGATCTTTGAATTTGGACATTGTTCCTATAAGCTTTGTTTTGATTTATAGTTACTTGTGCCTTGTATGAATACCACAGGCATCGTCCCGATTTATTCTTCACTTATGCATTATGTACATATCATATGTGTTGCTTGATTTAATCCTTACTGATTCATTGCATAAAAGGCCATATGCATTATTTTGATTTATTCTTGCTATATGAATATGCCTAGTCCGTATGAAATACCTATGAGTAGTGTTTGAATTCCTCTTAACTATTTAAGAAGTCAGCCAAGAGTCCATGCTTCTTTACCTATTGGACCTATTTCTCGTTGTACTTTCCTTTCCCTTGGTAAAGATTTGGTGGAACAATCACACCCCTGAAGAAGTTTCCTCATCTTATTGGAAGTCCAGGTATACTTTCAATTTCGAGGACGAAATTATTTTAAGGGGGGGAGAATGTGAAATCCCGCCTAATCCTAACCTTGCTACCGTGCCAAATCCATACCTACCATATGCATTGTTCGATTTATTCTTTGTCATATGAGTTGCCTAGTTTCATTTGGTGGAAGTTTATCTCAAAGCTGATCTTTTTCCCCTTCTATTTCTTCCCTTTGATGAGAGAGTGATCTTAAGTCATTCCCATGATTGATTTTTCTATACATGCTATTGTATAGAGGATCTCCATGCACTCTATAATGATCCTTCTACCCCGCTGTTGTAGAGTGGACCTCCATACACCCTATAACCTTGTGAATTCTCCACATGACGATTTTGAAGGGAAATCAAGTGTGATCTTCATGATTTGTTATTCCTTCTAATTATTTCAAGACTTCAAGCTTTTCATCCCCTGTTCCTCAATCAAAGGTTAGTAACCTCTCTTGTATTGTATTGATCTACTTTTACTATGTTTTATCCTTTGTGATTGAGATTTAGAAGAAGATGCTGCATCCTTGCAACCATCCCTTTACAATCTCTTCATTTTTTTAGGTTTTATGATCTTCATATTGATTTTCACCATGATCCTTATGAAATCTTCATAAAGCCATGATCGTACTTTACTCTTACTATGTTTTATTCTTTGTGATTGAGACTATGAAGAAGATGCTGCATCCTTGCAACCATCTCTCTACAATCTATTTTCATTTTAAGGTTTTATGATCTTCATATTGATCTTCACCATGATCCTTGTGAAATCTTCATGAAACCATGATCATACTTTTGATTCGATTTCAAAGCATGTTAGATTTATTCCTTGTTTCTTATAAAAGACTTTTTGTTATTTGTTTTCCTTTGATTTTGGCAGAAGAAAGGTCAAGATAAGAGCGAAGTACCACCATCTCCTTAGAAGCCTAGTACTCTCCCAATTTCGAGGACGAAATTATTTTAAGGGTGGGAGAATGTAACATCCAGCCCAAACCTAGCCCGAACACCCTTTTTATTTTGGGATAAAGAAAGACTTGTTTGATGTTAGACCTTAAAAGTTGGACTTTAATTTCAATATTATTATCTTTGAAAACCTTAGGAAGCCATGTCAGACCTTTCCCTTAGGGTAGATCTGTAATGTCTGGCCTTATCCTAACCTTGACCCGGCCCGGGACCTGTTATGTTTGTAGGTCCGAAAACCCAAAGTGGGGGAAATGAGACTTGTGGAAACTTTTTGTTGATGTTTTGGTGTCGGAACCCAAGCCCGTGGACATTGACGATGATGCCCCTCACTTGAGAGCATTGTCAGTGTTAGTTTTGAATCTGCGCACCGAAGAGGGGTGAATTAGTTGAAATACCAAATGAACTCCTGTGCTCAATCCAAATATATTTCTGGAAACTAAACTTCTTGATGGACTTGTAGGAGAAAACCCCAATCCATTTGACCCCATATAGCCCTCCAAATCCCTGTCCGAAGTTGCTGAACTATGTCTGGCAAATCCTGCTTGTGCATCGAAGAAGGTGAGCTTAGTTGGTGGATCTAATGACCTCACATGCCTGATCCAACAGTATTTCTGGAAACTAGACTTCTTGATTGACTTGTAGGAGAAAACCTCACTCAATTTGACCTTGTATAGCCCTCCGAATCCCTATTCGAAGTTGCTGAACTATTTCTGGATTTTCTGCTGAAACCTGTTACCTGTTTTGGTCGATCATTTTGGTCGATGCCATCGACCAAGGACCATCGACCAAAGTTACCCAGAATCGAGAAAAAGATGCTTTTTGGATATTACTTCATCTATTTAAGTGAAACCTCGAACCTAGAACGATATTTCACTCATTTCAACGCTTGAGAACGTGGGAAGGCTCCTCTTAGGCTCCTCCTTAGCTTGGGTGATAACCTTCTACAAGAATCCTTGTCTCTCTTCTCCAACTACCATCTTCTAAGGTATGATTCTCTCTCTTGCTCTCTATTCTACTCACTTCCCTTATTCTTTTACTGATGAGACCATGGCCAAGGTGCTGCAACCTTGCAAACACCTTGCCATGAACGTCTCTTCCCATTTATACTTGCTTTTCCTTCATTCTTGCTATGCTTCACTTGCATCTTGATCCTTACATATTCATTACCATGATTCCTTTCTTAACAACTTGATTTCTTATACTAAACTGAGATGTGGAGTATGATTAGTCTAATCTCTAGCTTGCAAATGATTGTAATCATGTTCCCAACTTATTTCCCAACTAATTCTCTAGCTTTCCTTTCAATTCCATCAATTTCTCATGAATGCTAGGATTCTTGTCTTTAGAACATAGGACCTCAATTTGGGGGTTTTCATTTGGACCATTGGATTGTGATAATACTTGCTAGGTAGTGTTCTTACATTGTTACTAATCATCCCTCCAAGTTTCAGATCGATCCGAACCTCGGAAGACCCATTTCGGACCAAAATCCACTATTCTGTCCCGAAGACAATTTTGGTCGATCCTTTTGGTCGATACCATCGACCAAGACCATCGACCAAACTTGTTGCTGACAGCAACCTTGCTCCGTTTTGATCCGTTTGACATCCGATCTTCCCGACTTCTTCTCTAACTTGTTATTGATGTTTGTTTAGGGTCTTAACAATTCTTTTGGACTAATTCTTGGTATTCTCAATTCATCATCAACTCAACCTAAGGTAAGGATGGTTATCTCCATAAACATATAGATCATCAACTTATGATTTATGTTCTTATTTATGAATAGAATCTCTTGATTTCTTTTAATCGTTATAAGACTGCGATATATGTGTTAGAACAGTAGTATTGAAATCTTTATACTCTTGTCATGTTACATTACCATTCTTGTTTACTTATGTCTATGATGATTCATTTCAATATCATGCTTTAACTTGTATTATGAAGATGTATTGGATGCATGAGAAGTGATGAACTTCAATATGTGATTGCCTACGTATAACTTGAGATTGGGGAGTGTCCTATTGACGCTTCTGTCCTTGGGCACCGGAGGGAATAGTATGGGATGTTCTCCGAAGGTGCCTATCGACTCTTTCCCGGGTTATTGGATGACATACATAGGACTGTCTAGTGGTTTGGCTAGGATGTCCCTGTCGTATCAGACCCCAATCGGAAGGGCATTGAGACCGAACGACCCGTGGTAGCAGTGGGGATTTGTGGGCACTCAAGACTGGTAACCAACCCGTGAGAGGTCATAAATCTCATTGTGGGAACCATTTATTGGTAGCGTTGCAAATGGATAGACTTGGGCTCACGGGCGCTCAAGACCGGTAACCAACCCGTGAGAAGACGTGAGAGCTTCCCGTTTACTATTTGTGGATGACCAATAGGGTTGATGAGTCCGTAATCCGGGATTACGCTGACTCTAGTGAGAAGGATACTGGAAAGGATCACTGGGGGCGAGGAATGGACGTATCTGGATCTGAGTTGATATGACTGAGTAGATGACTTGCATTGGGCTAGGCTTTACTGTGACATGCGCCAATACTTATACCAAATGGTGATGTGAGAGAGTGGTGACTAAATCCCCAACCATGGTTTTTTGAGGACTTTACCGATATTCCCCGGGCATTCCCAAGATATGGAACGGGAGAGTGACAGACGACCCAGAGAAGTATGGTGCTATGACTTAAAGCATGTCTACCTTAGAGACCAGCATTCATAGAGTTAGAACCATACTTGCATCATGTGTTCCATATCATATTGCATCATGTTATGGCTTGTATCATATGGTTTATATTTTATGGAATGACTACCTTGCTGAGTTCTTTCGAACTCACTCCTTTTTGCAACATATTTTGTTAGACTTTCCTGCAGGTACTACCACTGTTGACTGTGGCAGTCAACCCTCTAGAGGCCGAGTTGAAGACTTGTATCATACTGGTGGCGATGAACCAGTTGATAAAGACGAGTAGACCGAGATCGGGACTTGTTTGTAGCAGTTCAGTTTTATTTGTGTGTTAGGGATGGGATGTCGCCTCATTCCCTTTTTAACCTTTTTATTTGAATTGTCGGGAATATAGCTTAGTTGTTTCACTTGTTATTTGGTGAATCGGTTGTAACCTTTACTTTTAGTCGTTTCATCTTCCGCTAATATTATAGGATGGGTTTTCTCCCTCCTTTTCACACTTGATTGTTTATACTAATGAAATCATTTCCGCACTCTGATGTTATTTGTGAATCCTTCTGAGGTACTTTCTCGACTTTTATTATTAAATTATTTGGATACAAGGAATTGTTTTTGCTTTTGATTATATTATTGTGCTAAGTGACTATGATCGTTCCTAAACTTGATCGGCGGGACTGTAATTCACTCCCCGGGTAATCCAGATAGGGTATCCCCTTGGTGGATTTAGGGCGGGATGTGACAATTATAGCTTTAGTACTAAAATAACCTTGCCTTATGAAATTAGAATTGCCTCCCTCAGTTCTAATACTGTTAAGCGACCGCTAAAGTGGAATGTTTTATTGTCTATTTTTCCCTTTTATAATTAAGAAGGCCAAAGATAATATTTCATTTTAAAAAAAATCATATGAAATAATTTTACTCGTGTATTTTTTTTTTTATCAATTTGGATTCAAAAAAAAAGAGAGGCATTCTATTGGTATTAGGAACTTCCTAAAATTGTTGACGTCAAATTAGACAATAAATAAATAACAATCTATTGGAACTAGAAACTTCTTAAATTTGATAACATTAAATTGGAAAGTAAATAATAAAATTAAAAATAACATAAAAAATTATGAATTACTATTTATTTTAGAGCAAATTGCGATGACACCCCAAAATGAAAGCTTTAAAACACTGACACCCCACTTTATGTTTTAAAAACACAGACACCCCATTCATTAAACACACTGGTCCATTCTGTTAGTAATACCATTAGCCCACCGTTTATTTTTCTTTAATTCCAAAAATGCCCTTACCCTATCTATTCTCTCTTTCCTCATTCGTATCTCCTCTGCTTCACCAATTGGTAGCTTAGCAGCCGGAGAGGAAGCAGTCGCGAAGCGGAGAGTCCGATGTGGAGGTGGGTGCAACCACCTCACCTGCAACAAAACCCGAGCAACTACATCCTAACGACATTCACGTTACAATCATAGCATAATTCTTCCTGGTTACTGCTCCACGTTGTGCAATCACTGTTTGTTAAACTTGGATCTGATTCTGGTTTCGACGAGAAGGTTGCATTCTTGTTTATGACTCCACATTCAGCAGGGGGCTGACAGCAGCCAGACTGAAAAACAGATTAAACCCAGTAACTTGTTAATGGGATACAAGTGAACAAAGTAAACCCGAATTCCTAAGAACCGATCCGCGATTAGTTATATTTAAAGTAAACTGATTTCATGCTGCGATTCAACGGCAATGAAGGACCAGATTCATTCTTCTTCTGTCCATCGTGAGAATCTCCAGATGGCGGTTCTTGTGGAGGGTTCCTGAATGAAGCGGACAAACAGGTCTGGAATTTATTTTGAAAATCGCCCTTTGGAAACGGTAATTCTGCACTAAAGATGAAGAAGACGATGAAGAAGAACAACCTCGTTTTCTAATCTTGCAGTGTCCCCAGATCAACCCCTCGATGCTTCGATTCTGCCTCGACATTTCCTATAGCCGCGAGCTCACGATTTCTCCTCAAACCCAAACTGAGAATAAGCCCAAAAGCGATAACCTTTAATTACATTTACTCGCACAAATCACTTTTTTTTTGGCACCATACCCCTTCAACCCAAAATTCACAGGAGGGTGAGATACATACAAGAGATCCGAAGCGCACCATTATGGTCTCCTCAAGAATTCCTTTTAGCAAAGGCTCTTCCACAACATCCACCTCGATTACTGCGAGAGAAAAAGGCTCCAAACACTTCCAAATTACAGAACCGGAATTTCTAAGAACCGATCCGCGAATAGTTATATTTAAAGTAAACTGAACTCATGCTACGATTCAACGGCAATGAAGGACCAGATCCATTCTTCTTCTGTCCATCGTGAGAATCTCCCGATGGCGGTTCTTGTGGAGGGTTCCTGAATGAAGCAGACAAACAGGTTTGGAATTTATTTTGAACGTGAATGGTAATGTCGTTAGGACGTAGTTACTCGGGTTTTGATGCAGGTGAGGCGGTTGCAGCCACCACCTCCACATCGACCCTCAGCTTTCGCGCTGCTTCCTCTCCGACTGCTAAGCTACCTACTGGGTGAAGCAAGGAGATCCGAGTGAGGAGAGAGAATAGATAGGGTAAGGGCATTTTTGGAATTAAAGAAAAATAAATAGTGGGCTAATGGTTTAACTAACAGAATGGACTAGTGTGTTTAATGAATGGGGTGTCTGTGTTTTTAAAACATAAAGTGGGGTGTCGGTGTTTTAAAGCCTTCATTTTGGGGTGTCAGTGCAATTTGCTCTTTATTTTATTACCAAATTGAAATGTACATAAATTTGAAAATGAGTTTTCCTTTTTTTTTTTCTCTTTCTTTTGGCTTAAATTCTTTTATTACCAAATTGAAAAGTACATATATAAATTTGAAAATGAGTTACCTTTTCTTTTTTCTCTTTCTTTTGGTTATAAAAAAATTTAATTAGATTTGTTATAAATAATATTGATTGTGGATGTACATCACCCCAAAATAAATTATATTTCTAATTTTAGATCTCAACCACCTTAGCATGCAATCTTGGCGATTCATATTTTCCATCTTAATTGAAGATCATGGTCATCTCAATGTTGAGAGTACAATATTTTGAAATATTTTGAAATGTATGACCATCAAAAAACAGTAATCCTACCTAAAGCTTGCTATGAATGGATGCACTTGAGGTTGCAAGATTTTAAAACTGAAAGTGAGTATAATTTTGTAGTTTTTAAAATTAGTTCTCAATTGAATTTGTGGAGAAAATATTATAGACTTATTAGGAAAAAAACCATAGCAACTTTTCTTGGTACAAATGTGTTGTTACAACAATGTCGTAAAAAGGGTTTTAAGAAATACTCCGAATTGATCTCATGCCTCTTGTGGCTGAGCAGAATAATGAATTATTAATAAAAAAAATCATGAGGCACGTCCTACTGGTTCTGTTTCATTCATTGAAGTGAATGCAATAATTCATGATAAGCATGAAAGAAGACAAAATTATAATTGTGGCAGTGGACGTAGAAGTAATTTTTGTCAAGCTTTATTAAGCCTCAATAAAAAAGAAGGAAAATAATGTGGAGACGGATTTGACATTCCAAAATAATGGTATTGAAGTAAAATTTTCTTATAAAGAAGATGATTTTAATGGTCTCACATACATCATGCATCTAGATGTTGCAAATTTCTTTGGAGACAATATTTATGATTCGGTTATATTATTTGGGTTCGAATAAAATTGATGTTATGTTTTCAATTAGTATTTTTTTTTTCTTTAGTTTTATTCCTTTCTGTATGATTTTCTACATATTTTTTGGATGTATATTCCATTTCAATTTAATGAAGAATTTGGATATTCCTAAAGTTTCAATTAGATTCAAGATTAGTGAAGACGATATATGGCTCACAAATAGTGCTACAACACATACTATATTAAGAGATAAAAAGTATTTTTCTTATTTGAAGATGGAGGATGCCAAAGTTTATAAAATAACTAGTAGTACAAAATTGATTGAAATCTCTGGAAGACCTAATTTATTATTACCTAAGGGAACCAAATTGGTAATCAATGATGCATTATTTTGTAATAAGTTTCAAAGACATTCGTCAAAATGGCTATTATATTGAGACTGCATATGATGGTAAAACAATATCTTTGTATTACTACAAAAGTGACAGGTAGAAAATATATTTTGGAAAAATTACCTGCTTTTTCTTTTAGTTTGTACTACACAAATATTTGCATGGTTGAAATATATGTTTTGGTGGATCAAAGGAATATTGATTCAAATAGCTTTATTATTTGACATGATCGGTTGGGCCATCCCGGATAGAATATGATGCGAAAAATTATTGAAAATTCACATGACCATCCATTGAAAAACCAGAAGATTCTTCAATTCAATGAACTTTCTTGTGTTGCTTGTCCTCAGGGAAAACTTATTACTAGACCATCGCCAACTAAAGTTGGATTTGAATCCCCATGCATTGTGGAATGTATACATGGTGATATATGTAGATCCATCTAATCATAATGTATACCATTTAGATATTATATGGTTTTATTAGATGAATCCACAAGATAATCACATATATGTTTATTATCAACTCGTAATTTGGCATTTGCAAAATTGTTTACTCAAATAATTAGATTAAGAGCACAATTTCTAGGTTAGACAATAAAGACAATTTGTCTTTTGATAATGTTGGTGAATTTACATCTCAGGCTTTAATAATTATTGTATGTTAACTGAAATCATAGTTGAACAACCTGTTGCTCATGTTCGTACCCAAAATGGTTTGGCAGAATCATTTATTAAATTTCTCCAATTAATAGCTAGATCATTGCTTATGAGAACAAAACTCCATATGTCGGCATCGGGATGTGCTATTTAACATGCAACATCACTTGTACGCATCAGGCCAACAAGTTGTCATAAATTCTCCCCATTACAATTGGATTATGGTCAGGAGTCAAATATTTCCCATTTTAGAATATTTGGTTGTGCTATTTATGCTCCAATAGCTCCACCACAATGCACAAAGATGGGTCCCAAAAAAAAGTTAGGAATATATGTTGGATATGAATCTTCCTCTATAATTCAATATCTAGAACCAATGATTGGAGATTCATTTAAAGCAAGATTTGTTGATTGTCATTTTGATGAATCAATTTTTCTAGCATTAGGGGGAGAGAATTAACAATTGGAAAAAGAGATTAATGTAATGCATTATCTTTATCTCATTTAGATCCTTGCACTAAGTAACGTGAACTTGAAGTTCAAAGGATAAATCATTTACAAAATATTGCGAATCAGCTGCCAGATGCTTTTACTGACTTGCCAAGAATTACTAAATCTTCTATTCCAGCTGTGAATGCTCCAATTCAAATTGATGTCCCAGCAGAACAATCTATTAGTGCAAATGAGATTAAACCATGTTTAAACATGGAAGACCAATCGGTTCTGAAGATAAAAATCCTAGATAAAAAAATGGAGCAAATGATCAAGATTGTTATAATATGACAATTGATTATGAAAATTTTGAAGGCATAACTTTCCATAAAACCTTAGAAGAGGTTCAGGTCCTTGAAAATAATGAATAGATTAGTTATGTTACTACAGGAAAAAAATGGAACCGAAAAGATATAGTCGTTGACAACATCTTTGTGTATAATGCTTCGGTTTAAATAATGAAACAAGACGAGGATTTTGTACCTAAATCCATCGATAATTGTAAACGAAGAAATGATTGGTCAAAATGAAAAGACACAATTCAAGCAGAACTGAATTCACTTGAAAAACGTAAAGTTTGGACCTGTTGTCCACACAACTGAAGGTGTAAAGCCAGTGGGGTACAAATGGGTTTTTGTGGGAAAAAAAAAATGAGAAAAATGAAGTTATAAGATATAAAGCATGACTTGTAGCACAAGTATTTTCTTAAAGACTTGACATTGATTATATGGAAACATATTCTCCTGTAGTGGATGCAATCACCTTTAGGTATCTTATTAGTCTAGCAGTACATAAGAAACTTGACATGTGTCTGATGGATGTTGTTACAGCCTATTTATATGGCTTACTCGATAGTGAAATTTATATGACAATCCCTAAAGGATTCAAAATGCCTGAAACATATAAAATTTCTTGGGAAATTTGTTCAATAAAGTTTCAAAGATCATTATATGGATTAAAGCAATCAGGGCGCATGTGGTATAATCACCTTAGTGAGCATTTAATAAAGGTAGGGTACAAAAATGACCCAATTTGCCCTTGTGTTTTTATTAAAAGATATAGATCTAACTTTGTTATAATAAGTGTATATGTGATGACTTAAATATCATTGCAACTCTTGAAGAGCTTTCAAAAGCAACTGACTATTTGAAGAAAAAAATTTGAAATGAAAGATCTTGGAGAGACAAAGTATTGTCTTTACTTGCAGATAGAGCATTTGACAAATGAAATATTTGTTGATCAATCAACTTATACACAGAAGATTTTAAAATGATTTTATATGGATAAAGTACATCCATTGAGTACCCAAATGATTGTGACTCGCTTGACATAAAGAAATATCCATTCGACCCCATGAAAACAATGAAGAACTTATTGGTCCTGAAGTACCATATCTCAGTGCAATTGGGGCATTAATGTATCTTGCTAATAGTACATGATCGGATATAGCATTTTCTGGGAAGTTTATTAGCAAGATTTAGTTCTTCTCCAACACGAAGACACTGGAATGGTATTAAACATATATTTCGGTACCTTCGAGGAACTATTGACATGGGATTATTTTATTCAAATGAATGTGGTTGTCAACTTACTGGTAATGCAGATGCAGAATATTTATCTAATCTACATAAAGTTAGATCTCAAACATGTTATTTTTTCACAAATGGAAGTACAACTATTTCATGGTGTTCAATAAAACAACCTATAGTTGCCACTTCTTCAAATCATGTAGAGATAATAACGAATCATGAAGCAAGTTGAGAATGTGTTTTGTAAAGATCAACAACTCAACACATCCAGGAAACATGGGATCTTCCATTGGAAAAATGGGTACAACAGTATTATATGAAGATAATGCTGCATGTTTAGCACAATTGAGGGATGCTACATCAAAGGAGATAAAACGAAACATATTTCACCAAAATTCTTCTTCACTCATGATATTCAACGAAATGGTGAAATTGATGTTCAACAAATTCGTTCAACTGATAATTTGACAGATTTATTTACTAAGCCATTGCCTACTTCAGGATTTGAAATCTGGTACATAAAATTTGGATGCGTAGACTCAAAGATATTCAATGATCTTATCATCAAGGGGAATAAAATAAGTGTTACACTCTTTTTCCCTTCACAAATATTTTATCTCCTGGGTTTTCCTGATAAAGTTTTTAATGAGGCAGCTAGTGATATGTATTATTTAGATATGTATACTCTTTTTCCTTCACTAAGATTTTTTCCCACAGAGTTTTTTCTTAGTAAGATTTTAATGAGGTACATTATCTACTGATGGACATCCAAAGGGGAGTATTATAAATAATGTTGATTGTGGATGTCCATCGCCCCCAAATAGATTATATTTCCAATTGAAGATCTCAACCACCTTAGCATGTAATCTTGGTGATTCACATTCCCATCTTAATTGAAGATCATGGTCATCTCAACACACAATGTTGGCAGTCAATATTTCCATTCTATGTGCCTTATATCTTGGGTGGCAATCTATCTTTCCATATTAAGAACATTTTATTGTGTGCAAGAATCATATATTGTAGTTCTATGTAGACTCTGTTATTTATATCAGAGTAGCTACTACTTGTACTATAAGTATGTAATGCACTCAACTCAATAAATAGTTTGATTGATCTTGTTCTACTTTCCTTCTTCCTCTCTAATATATTTTCTTTATTTATAACAAGGTTTAAGTTTTCCCTAATTGTTGAGGATAGTAATTTAATTTAAATTGTAAATAAGAATGTAAAACTGTAGGGTTAATTTGGGATTTTTAGGTAAATAAAATATGCCTGTCATCAATTAACAAATGGAATTATCGGTAGGGTGACAATAGTAATTATAGGCAAAGTTGAAGGTTGAATTAGTAATTTCAAAAAATATAGGGGATAAAGTTGTAATTATTTTTTTTCGCTAATAGGATCATTTGTATTAAAAATTGAAAACAAAAATTACAAACATACAATCAAAGAGCCATCCCTCAAACCTACAAGATCAGTTGCCCCCAAATACACCCAACCTCATTGGATCCAACTCACATAATCATAGATAACAATTCAAAATTTGAAATGAGAACGACCAGAAGCCTTTCAATCAAGTTCACTCCTTATCAATGTTGTCCTAGGTAAATTAATAGCTGAAGAACCCCGTCTCGCCGTCCAATTTGCCAAGAAATCAGCCGCCTAATTATTTTCCCTATAACACTATGAAAATTTTCCAAGGACGACTGGTAAGAGGAAAAGAAAAAAGAAAAAGAAAACCTCTCTAGTGCTGCAAGAAAAACCATGGAATCTCCCTTTTCTGAATTAAAACCACAACAGCCACTAAATCACATTCTATCTGTAAACGTTGCATGTCTGACTTTACTGTCCATTCTATACCCGGATCAAGGCTCCATTTCAGTCTCAAAATTATTTTTGACACCTAAATAGGTGCTGAAATTTAACAGAACATCTGATGATTCATCCCTAAACAAACCACCTGCACCAGCCATACCAGGATTGCCCAACGAACAACCATCAACATTTAACTTAACCCACCCTATAGAAGGAGAAACCCATAAAACTTCTTGAGGAGGAGAAGTGTTCTTAATAGAAATTTTCAAACCCATCACTCACGAATAAGCAAACACCACTAGAGGGACCTTTCTGCTATCAAGAACATAATCATGACAACTGAGATCAAAGAAGATCTGACACAAAACCCAATCTTTAGTCAGATGCACCTCCTCATATCGATATTTGTTATGAGCAAACCACATATTATAAAATAGCAAGAAGCTACCATGAAACCACATATTACCCAAAGGCAAAGACTTACCTTGCAGACACCACCACTTATAACTATCTTGAAGAGAAAAGGGAGGCTTCCAATTGAAATCGAACAAATAAAACAAAGCTTCCCAACAGTTGCGAGCAAAAGAGCAAAGAAGAAAAATATGAGGAATATCTTTAGAAGCCTCTAGAGACATACCACATCATGAAACCAAAGAGATTCCTTTGGACATAGCAATTGCATCAACAGGGATCTTCCAATAGAAAACCTACCAACAAAGAATCTGCTGCCTGGGAAATAACTTCAATTTCCAAATCTTCTTCTCCCAATCCACAGCCGCACTATTTTTCCTATGCATATCTCAAGCTGATTTATTTGAGAACTCTCCTTGAACAGTACAAATCCAATGACAAATATCTTTGTGAAAACTAGCAGGAAGATGGATAAGACTGAAACACTCTAAAATTTATTTTAAACAAGGAGATTGCACCCCTATAAAACACCATTGTTGATCAAGAAAGCAATCTGCCATTTCAAGATTCAACTTGTCTACCAAAATAAGAGAAATCTCCAAATGAGCAGCAATAGTAAAGTCTCCTAACCATCAACCTTCCAAAAATTTATTTTTGTCCCATCACCCACTGTCCATCTTTCATGAGAAGCAACAAAATGCCAAACCTTTTTTAGACCAAAAATAATTGAAGAGCGAACCCTAGAATTCTGCAATTTGAAGTTGTAATTAATCTATAGTATAGCAGACAAGAGTAATTATCCCTATCATAAATTTTAAGGTGTCTTTATAATTTGGTTCACATGGGATCTATTGTAAGGGGGAAAAAAAATCAATATTTGAACCCAAAGTTGAACTGAATACAAGTCCTGTGAGTTAACTGAAAATATAAATAATTTAATACTTTATTCATGATGAATTAAAAAAGACATCTTTCACCAAAGCTTCAGGAGGTGATGGATTTGATTAGATTAACCCCTCTTCCTAGTGTGCCTTTGCATGATGTGTGTCACTGAAGGGCCTCACCACTTCGTGATTTTTCTTTAGAATCAGCTAGGGAGCTTTTTAGAAGAAAAGCAATGAAGGTAGACTGGGAAATTTCCATTTGGAAGTCGCCTTTATTGCTGAGGCAGCTGGCTTCTTGTTGCTGTTTTCTCCATCGGAAGATCCTGGTGTATGATTTGATTATTACTAAGGGGATCTCTTTGGCCTCTCGCTGTAGTTTATGTATGGAGGCTTCAGAGCATGTCAACCATATGTTTTTGCAATGTCCATTTCCCCGCAGCTGTCGAGAGTCGTTGGCAACAAAGTTTGGGAAGATTTAGCATGCTCACACATCTCTCCTAGAGAGCTGTAAATTGTGGACTCAGCAAGCTAAATCAAACTTGTTAGGGGCGGCTTGGTTAAATGGTTGTTTGTTGTTAATTTACTACATTTGGCTTGGCCGAAATAAGCTCAGGTATGGGGAGCTTTGCCTTCTAAAGGACTGGGTGCTATATCGTATCTTCTCAGATCTTGCTCAATTGGTTACCATGCTTGAAGGCAGAAGAGTTTCTTAGGATGATTTTGCTCTTGCTTTGGGGTTAGAGCATCACATTATGAGCTCAAAACGTCCTCAAGAAGTTCTTTGGTTATCTCCTCCAATGGGTGGATCAAACTAAATATTGATGGATGTTCTTTGGGCAACCCTGGCAAAGCAGGTGCTGGTGGACTTTTCCGAAATGAAGCTGCTGCTGTGATCTTCAAGTTCAGCATTTTCTTGAATGTGAAAACTAACTTTGAATATGAAATGGAGGCTCTCTTTCTTGGGCTGGAATGGGAAGACAGGCTGAAAATCACAAAGCTTTGGGGTTCAGTGTGATTCAGTGGCAGTGGTTGTGCTCATTTAGCAGTGTAAGATCCCTTGGTTTTTCCTATAACGATGGAGGGCTTTGCTGTCATTTTTAGATGCTATCAATTGGAAGATAACCCATTGCTATAGGGAAACCAATATGGCTATGGATTTCTTAGCCAAAACAGTGGCTTGGCAGGGATGTTCAGCTACTAATATCCCTTGGACAGCAGCTGTTAGGATGGCTCTGAATCTAGATGCATCAGGAAGCCCTAGGTTCAGATTCTAGCTTTTCACTTCGGAAACTAATGTGAGTGGGAACTAGTGAGGATGGGTGTATTGGGGGCAACTGAGGTTGTGGGCTAGAATGTTTGGTTCCAAGACATGTAAGTTTTATTGTTGCTGTTTATACTTCTCGCTTTGAATACCTATGACCTTTTAGAAGAAAAAAATTAAACAAAACATATCAAAGTTACATATACGTTGATAGGAAAATCTAGCCACAGTAGCCACCAGCTCCTCCAATGTATATCCAACTCCATGTCCAGCTGCATTACTTCAACCATCAATGTGATAACACCTTTAGGAATTCTCAAATGTACATATGCTTCATTTTGAAGGGGGCTGCACTCCTCTCAGTATTTGTCCTAGAGACCCACTTGCTGATCCAATTCTCGATGTGAAATGGAATTAGTGTGATAATGTAGAATCTCTTTTAAACTGAGAATCCCTCAGATGGGGGTTTGCTAAAAGGTCATTTGTATTAATGAAGAGAAAGTTAATATATATATATCATACTACTATTATAAAAGCATGAACTGAGGGAGGATGGCTACATTTCACTTCCCAAAACACTCCTAACTTCTAAAACTGCTAAACCTTTAAGTTATCAAAAACTAATATCCAAAAATGTAATTTGCCAAATAGCTAAACGATATTTAAATTTTCAAACAGTTAACTAAATCGTGTGTTGACAAAACCCCAAATCATATCATATCATATCATACTATCATACTACTATTATAAAAGCATGAACTGAGGGAGGATGGCTACATTTCATTTCCCAAAACACCCCTACCTTCTAAAATTATTAAACCTTTAAGTCATCAAAAAATAATATCCAAAAATGTAATTTGCCAAATAACTAAACGATATTTAAATTTCCAAATAATTAACTAAATCGTGTGCTGACAAAACCCCAAATCGTGATTTATCATAAATTAATTTTAAAAAAAATCAATGATCATGATTAGAAATAATAATATTAATGGCAGAAATTTAAACATATTTAAACATTCAATTAATAAAACTTAAAATTAAAATTGCTATTAATATGAATGGAAACTTTATGAGAAAGTTTAGGGATTCAAAAATAAAATAAAATGATTATGATTATATATAATAAAATTGATAGTTGAAATTCTAAACGAGATTTAAATTTTTATTGATAGTTGGAATTCCATAATCGTAAATTAATATATATCTACAGTTACACTACTTCACTAAAAGTAGTTAAAGCACTCCACTAAAAGCAGTATACATTTCACTTCCCAAAACACCCCTACCTTCTAAAACTACTAAACCTTTAAGTCATAAAAAAATAATATAAAAAAATATAATTTGCCAAATAACTAAACAAAATTTAAATTTCCAAGCAGTTAACTAAATCGTGTGCTGACAAGACCCCAAATCTTGATTTATCATAAATTTATTTAAAAAAATCAATGATCATGATTAGAATAATAATATTAATGGCAAAAATTTAAACATATTTAAACATCCAACTAATAAAACTTAAAATTAAATTGCTATTAATATGAATGGAAACTTTATGAGAAAGTTTAGGGATTCAAAAATAAAATAAAATGATTATGATTAGATATAATAAAATTGATAGTTGAAATTCTAAACGAGATTTAAATTTCCATTGATAGTTGAAATTATATAATAGTAAATTAACATATATCTACGGTTACACTACTCCACTAAAAGTAGTTAAAACACTCAACTAAAAGCTGTATACATTTCACTTCCCAAAACACCCCTTCCTTCTAAAACTACTAAACATTTAAGTCATCAAAAAAGAATATCCAAAAATGTAATTTGCCAAATAACTAAACGAGATTTAAATTTCAAAATAGTTAATAAAATCGTGTGCTGACAAAACCCCAAATTGTGATTTATCATAAAAATAGAAAATTATATTTAACAACACATTACACGTGCATATGCACGTGAGTCATTACTAGTATATATATATATATATATATATGAATTATAATATTCACACCATGTCAGGAAATCACAGTCACTCAACCAAAATAGCAGTTGAAACCAATACACCCAAACTCACCAAAACCCAGTAGTGGACATGGTGCATACCCAAAAGGAACATTATATATTTTTGTCTTCTTTCCATAGCATCTTGAATTACCTCAATCCGAATTCATACAAGAGAGATATGCTCAAAATACTCAAAGGTTGGTTTGTTTACGCGATTTTCAGATCCTATTACCAATTTTGTTCTTTGGACCTCCACCTATTTCCAATTTGGCTAAGATTCATGCTCTCTTTGCATTAATTAAGTTGGATCTCACTATTCTTGATTTCTTTTTTTTCTTTTTTTGGTAAAGACTATTCTTGATTTCTGGGGTAGCAAGATTGAATCCCATTATTTTATTTTAATTAAATCCTCAAATATATTTGCCAACTTTGCTCCACATTATCTGTAATAACGAAAATCACATTATTCATGAAAAAGACACAAAATTACTCAATTAACTCTCTTTTAATTAACTAAGTATGAGAAATCAAATCAAATAAAATAATGATAAATGCATGCTTATCAAATACCCCACACTTAAGTGCTTGCTAGTCCTCAAGAAAAATGAAACAATAAAACCAATACTGAAAAAGAAAAAACCTAACTAACTTTTGTAGAAATCACGGTTGCACTTAACATGTGCAAAAAGCCTTTAAACCCCTAGGTTACCCTAGTGGATGAGTTGTGTCTCGTGAGTGTTTGCAGAGAATATACACACAAAATTCTTAAGTGCTTTTCTAATCATTCTGGCAATAGTAAGTGTAAAAAGATAGATTCCAAGACAAAGACACTCCCTTAAAGACTAAAGGGAATATAGGCACCCCCACACTTAAGCACTTTGCACCCTCTCTTGAGTCTTGCTCTAGGCAAACAATTCAATCGAGAAGTCTCCTCTTATCCTCAGCCCACCAGTTCACCCTCAGATAAGACTAATCAAGATACCAAATAATCCCAAGAACTCAGGATCTAAGCAATATTAACCTTCTTAGACATTTCACCTTTATAATCACATTAATTCACTTATTTCTTTAATACTCACAATTCTAGTCCATGCAATGTCTTGCCTCTTAAGCTTTTATGAATGCCTATGTAATGAGTGTTGGGTCAGCTGTTCTCAAGCCAAATGGCCTTAAGGGACTAGGTGTAGAATACCCCTCAAACTTACTTACTCAAGCCAACCAGGCTACGGGCCAAGACTATACCAAAGACACCCCAACTGTTTGATGTGAGGCACGATGTTAGTGACACCAAGACCCAATTACTAAGAAGGAAGTCTAAACTTTAAACTTTAACATTTTTTTCTTCATATTATACTTCAATTCAACTCACATTTAAACAGTCTAAAATCAATCTCAACTTGTCACCATGAGCACAAGACAATACAAGACCACTAGATGGTCAGACCTTTCGGACTACCTGGAGTTCCTATTTTCCGATTCAACCTCAATCTCAAAATGTAAAACCCATTACTATTCTCTCAAGAGGGTGATCATCTCATCATATGGAATTTCTAAAACCGTTAAACTCTCATTTTGAATCTAACCAAGGAATTAAAACGTTTATCTTACCAAAGCCAGAAAAAATTGGGCACTTTTTACCTCTGTGACAATGGTCTACCAACTACCAACGAGTTGACACCCCCACACTTCAATTATGTAGTGACCTTAGTGCATGTAGGATAGAAGAGAAAAGAAGAACATAATAGAAGTAAATAGAGGAAAGAGTGTACCCAATGCTTGATATTGTGATAGAGCAAGCAATAGTAGAACCTAACAAACAAAGAAAGAAAAGAACAAGAAATAGCATCTAACAAATGGGTTGCCTCCCATAAAGCACTAGGTTTAGGGTCTTCAACCACACTTAGTGAGAGACTCATAAAGAGTCTTGAGGCAAGTCTTCTAGGTACAACTCCTCAATAAGTTAGCCATAAGCTAGGCCATCCACATAATGCTTAAATCACTGACCATTAACTTGATAAGCATGTCCAATATGTGAATTCCAAATTTGGAAAATAAATGGCATGGGGAAGTGATCATTCTTGGTAACACTGTTCAACTTTTGGTAAGTGATGCAGACATGCCAACCCATTGCAGTACGAATTGAGACAAGATCATAGTTAGTTGTCATTTGGAACCACATTGATGCCAGATTTTGTAGGGACAACCTCGGTAGGACTAACCCATTCACTATCAGAGATTGGGTAGACAATGTTGTCATCTAACCAGTTAATTACTGCATTTTTCACTACCTTTCTCATTTTAGGATTCAAACGACACTGGGGATCCCTACAGAGTTTCGCTCCATCCTCACAATTTCTCTGAGGAATACATATAGAAGGATCTATGCCTTTAAGATCAGCTAAGGACCATTCAATGGCTGCCTTGAATTCAAAAAACACTCCTAAAAGTTGGTCCTCTTGCCTAGGTGATAGATCAGAAGAATTAATGACAGGCAAGGTTTCATTGTATACTAAGAATGTATACTTTATATTGGAAGGGAGTGGTTTAAGATCCAACTTAAGGGAAGACAAGAGGGATGAGGGTTGGGGAGATGCAGCCAATGGAGGTGGAGGCTCAAATCTAAATGTGAATGGTGATTGCTCCAAAGAAGTGGAAGACTCCAACAATGTGTTGACTTCTTCAATATTTAGGTTAGATTCCTTAAAAGGCAAGTAATGCTGTAGCGGATCATCAATAAACATGTTTGCAGTATAATCAGCCACTAAGTCATTTATAAGATTAATAATAAGATTAATCGCAAAGCACTCTTCATCCCTATTTGGGCTTAAGGATGCATTGAAGTTGCTGACTCTAAGTTTCTTATTTCCAAATGATATCATGATACCCAATCTACAATTGATGCAAGCATTCGCATTGGCTAAAAAGGGCCATCCAAGAATGATTGGTGGTAATTTATTGGTAGTTGTATTGTCCACGAAGAGCCCAAATTGTGGCTTTTCGTTTGGGAACTACTTGGGGTGATTGAAGGGTGTTTTGGGGACCCTATTACTATCCTAGTTGTTGGGAAATGCCATGTCAGCATTTTGCCACATCAGCCTCCATTGGTTTTGATGATAACAAACATGAAACTTGAATTCACCATGTTTTGATGATAACAAACATGAATTAGAATTCACCATGGAAAAACATTTAAATAACATGCATATGAATGAGTGTTTATTCGCTATTAATTATCATTCATATCTTCCAATCATTCATGTGTTTATCATCATCAAAAAGGGGGAGATTGTTGGGAAATGCCATGTCAACATTTGCCACATCAGCCTCTATTGGTTTTGATGATAATAAGCATGAATTACTAATGGCTATATTGAGTTATGATGTTTTAGTTCAAGATGAGAACAAGTGGACCAACTCCAAGTCAAAGCCATATGCTCAAGTCAAAGCCAAATCATGCCAAGGTAGACATAAAGATGGGCATGAAGTCTAAGTCAAGATGACCATGCCAAGATGGACATGAAGATCGTTGCACAAAATCAAGTCGAAGATCAAGACTTAGGTTGAATTAGGGCTTAGGACACTCTTGCATACACATTCATGTAAATGCATCAATTATATGTAATTCATATTACTAGAGTGACCTAGGACATGTTAGTGAGGTGTACAATTTTTAGGGTTGACCAAAAAGTCCAAAAACCCAAGCCATGTCCTAGCCCCAACTTAATTCAACAAAACAGGGCTCAGACGGTAGACCATCTGGTTTGCTGTGACTGATTCCAAGTCACAGAAGCTCAGACGGAATTTCTGTCTGGTCAGACGGATGACCGTCTGGCAGACGGCTGACTGTCTGGCAGACAGAATTCCGTTTGGGTTTAACTAAGCCATAACGGCTAGTTTGCAACGACTCTTTTCTGAGACGGATGACCGTCTGCCCAGACGGAATTCCTTATGGTGTAAAAACAGCCTATAACTGCTAGTTTAATGGCTCTTTTCAGACGGATGACCGTCTGAACAGACGGACGTCTGTCTGGGCTGAAAAGTGGACTTAAAATGTGTCCATTTTCTATCTATTGGGGATTGGGTTTTGGCACTCAAAGGTGCTCTATATAAACCCAATTCACCTCATTTGAGAGTAAGAACACTCACACTTGATTACCCACTCCCCAAGTGATCCTAATCTCTCAAATTGCAAGAAAGCCTTGTACTTTGCCTTTCACCTTCTCCCCAACCTTGAAGAACATTCCAAGGTATTAAGCAAGCTTGTGGAAACCAAGCTCGAGGTGACTAAAGGCTTCGTGCTTTGCCTATCACCCTCTCCCAACCTTGAAGAAATATACCAAGGTGTTTCTAAGCTTGTGGAAGCCAAGCTTGAGGTGATTGAAGGCGTCGGTGGTGCATACATTTACATTTGAGCATACAACTCACATTGCATCACACTCACACAAGAGGTAAAGTGTCACACCTCTTGTTAAGGTAACATCTTTCCTTTGTAACTGTTTCAATTTTAGTCTAGGTTGGTAGATTAGAATTGGTTTGGGTGCTCTTGCCCGTGAACAAAGATTGCTTGGGTGCTCTTGCCCGTGAACAAGGATTGCTTGGGTGCTCTTGCCCGTGAACAAAGATTGCTTGGGTGCTCTTGCCCATGAACAAAGATTGCTTGGGTGCTCTTGCCCGTAAACAAAGATTGTTAAGGGGTGCTCTTGCCCTACTTGCTAAACAAAGATTGTAAAGGGTTCTCTTGGCCCGTAACAAAGATTATTGTAAGGGTTTGATCTCTACCCATTGTATTGAAAGAGAATCAATAGTGGAATACTCTCTTGAAGCCAAGAGAGGAGTGGACGTAGACTTGTATAGTCAAACCACTATAAATCCCGTGTTGTGGTTGCTTGCCTTTATCGAATTTCATTTAAATTATCAACTTACATTGAAATTGCAATCAAACCGAGAATTTGGGATAATCCACGACGTACAACCTAATCACCCCCCCTCTAGGTTGCACCAACACTAGTGAAGACCCCAGAGCCCCATTTGAGTTGCTTCAACCCACTTTGGCAAATCTGTTGGGACTTTGAAGAGTATTGTTAATATTAATAGGTGAGGAAAACACATTGCCATATCCCGTGCATTTATTAGTGTTGTTTAAATCTTTGTTTACATTTTTATCTTGTATCTATTATAAATTTAGTGTGTCTTTGCACAAGGCTATGTTGTATTATGTTTATTTATTATTGCAATTACTTGAATTATGATATTGAAATGACATGAATGTGTGGATTGGATGGTAGGACACTGTCCACCCATACTTGTATACCAATTAGGATTGTGGGTTCACCCATTCCCTTAGTGACCTTACATTAACTTAGACCTAGGTACATGGTAAAAAAGTGTCTAAATGTGTTGGCTAGTGAACCCTTGAGTACTACTACCTTTTTGGCAAGAGTATTGAAGCCGAGTGACCCATGACGACAATGGTTGGGTCTTGTGATTATCAAGCAGGCCCACTGTCATCATGAGATGGTAGAGCTACATATATTAGGGTAGGGCTCGTGGGCGTCCAAAAGACACCTTGAGTGCTGTGAGGAGACATGAGAGTTAGCTACCCCAATATATGTATATGACCATAGGGTTAAGGAATGGGATCTAACAGATGCCTCCCATTAAGGATATCATTCCTAGGTGGAAAAGGGTATTGGATCAAAAAGGCATTAGGCATGAGGAAAGATATCCGGACCACACGTAGTACGAGATTTTATGACTTTGCAGTTGACTTAGGGTTATCTCTAACATGCACTATTTCTCAAACCAATGGTGTTGTGAGAGAGTGGTTATCTAATCTCTAGCCACGGTTTGATGTGACTTGACTCAAGTACTATAGAGAACCTAAAAGACATGCTTGAGTGTCATGAGTGAGAGTGGCGAGATCACCTAGAAGAGATTGGTGTATAACTAAATGTGTGTCCACCATAGAGACCCCATTGTTAAAGTTAGGAGCATATTTGCATACATATTCATTCACTCATCTCATTTTATACTATACATGGATTGTTTATGGAAATTTGTGACGAATGCATGATATATGGTTAGCTGACCTCACTGAGTTCTATTTTAACTCATACTCCTTTATGTACATTTTCTTTTTAGATATTATTGCAGGATATGAAGACCTCGTTCTTCTAGAAAGTCCACCGCCGTTTGAGTCCAATGAGGGACCCAAAATTGAGGACATGGAGCTATATGGCAAGTCATGTGCTTGTTCGGACTATGCCTACGGAGTCCAATAGTTCTGAGTCACTGAAGATATCTTAGGACAAGGTAGTTGCCCTTGTATCTATGTGTTGCATCCTTCTAATCCAGCTGATAGATGAGGACGCTACTTAATCTTTTGAGCCTTCTCAAAAACTTAGACTTTTGTTGATATACAACCTTTCCTTAAACTCTGATAATTGATTTAACTGGACTAATTTGGGATGATGACTTTGATTTCAAATATTGGATAGCTGTAATAACATTTTACTTCTTGATTAATCCTTGTCACTTGCTCTTTGATTATATTATTACGCATTGTGTTATGGATTTGGCTGTGAACCTAGATCTTGTAGTGTATCACCCCCGCGGATATTCGTGTATGACCGGATCCAGCTGAGTGGGGTGTGACAATATGACTCATGGGTTTGATCTGATTATTGTGTATTATTTCAGTTAGGTCCATTATGCTCATTCACTCCATTGTGTGTTTCAAGTTAGTGGTGAAACCTATTACTTCTAACCCAGTTGAGTCACTTATGGATTGGTGATTCATGATGCTCCCACTATATAGTATCAAGTTTAGGATTTAAAATGAACCTGACTTATGTAACAACTTCTGTCACACCCCACCTAGCTGGATCTGGACTAACCTAAATACCCGTTGGTTGATAACAATACAGGATATAGGTTCAGTGTCAATCCATAACAATAAAACAATATAGTATAATCCAAGAATGAGAAAGGAGCATAAAGTATCAAATCAAAGTCAAATTATTAAAGTTATTACAGTTATCCATCACTTTGGATTGTCATTATCCTAAGTTAGTCAAGTCAAATCTCAAAGAGGCTCAAAATACAAAGTAGCGCCACCATCTATTGGTTCAATAAGAAGAATATAACAAATGGTGACAAGAGCAACTACAATCTCATAAGGTGATCCTTCTTGCCTCGATAGTACTTGACTTTGTAGGAGCAATTTGAACATGGGCACGAGTCTCCATGTGCCTCTGCATTCTCGCATGTTGGTCCCTCATAGAATTCAGACAACGACTTACTCTCCAATCTCCACTTCAACGAAGTGCTCAGAACCTATAATAAGATCTAAAAGGTATATATAGAAAAGAAAACTCTTTCCTCTAAAGCTAAAGGCCAAACTCATTTTTCATTCCAATATCTTAAATTCTTTCACAATAAAGAGCTTGAATAAAAGTTCATTGGGAACATCCCTCCATGCATAGGCAATTCCAAAAAATCACTTGAAAATGACTACCTAGTTCTACTGGCTAACTTTCCCATTATATAAAAACTTGTTGAAACTATAAAATGGCAATAATAGGACATTGAAAGTTGGGACTAAGAGGAAGTTGGTTGTGTTTCCTCCAAGGTTAATTAGTTTCAATGTGCTTCGAAGTGGAGAGGTGGCTTTGAGAATAACTCCCCAAGGAAATAGAAAATTTGTCACTGTTTATTGCGTTAGAAAATAAACTTCTAAACCTTTTCCATCCATCTAAAAATCGCACACTAATTACTTCTAGATTCATATATGTTTTAACCTAAAATTGACCCAAAACTGGTGATTGTGCCCGCCACTTACTGCTAGATGTTTTGGTTTAGGTTTGTGGGCCAAGTGGACTACTTTGTTAGGCCTTGCGTAATTATATATTCATAATTATGGGTAATAATTAAAAAGGCACAGGAGCATATCTATAGGGAGACATATTCATTTATTCATGATAATAAAAAAAAAAACTTAGTAGAAACATATCAACATTAATTACATTTTAGTAGAAAAATTAGCCACAACGTCCACCAGGTCCTCCAACATTAATACCTGCTGCATGTGTTACATCGCTATAAGGTATACAATGCATATCATTGCAATGTTTGTTATCCACATGAATGTTTATGCTTCCTCCTGATCCTGGATATGAGACACTATAGTCCTTGTTCAAATACTCAATCGCATGTAAAAAACATGCATATCGTTGTTTAGGACACATTCCACTTCCCATTTTAGGGTATTATCCATTAGAACCAATTCTTACGATACCTCCCCAAGAATTACCTTTAGCACCAGTAGCTAAAGAATTAAACAAGTTCTTTGGCCAATAACCAATGCTCATGCTTTGAAATTGTAGCCACCAGTGCCCAGTATTTTGATCCTGTAAGAAAGCAATCAATAGAATTACCAACAATGATCTAAATGCAATCTAACGATTTTAGTTTCATCAAAAGATATACCAATTAATTGTATGAAACCTATTTTTACAGCACATGTCTATGTGAGATTGGCATCCTCAATCACAAAGAGGAGATACAAATGCCGCTAATATGCATTTTTTTTTCCGATGACTTACTTGGAATAAAAGATAAAAGAAAGTTATACCTGGTGAACAGCGAGATTGAACTCAAACTGTTTATTTCCAAGATCAGAAGTAGGTTTTAAAATAGCACCTGGCCTAATTGATCTGTGAGTTTGTACAAACCCTCTGCAATGAGTATCAGGGCACCCATTTTTGTAATTATCACCCTGCACACCTTGAAATTTTAGTTTTTTTCGGTCCCGCTAAAAGGTGATTTAAATTAAAAGTGAAAAAGACATACAACAACCAGAAATTTTAATTATTTAAATAAACAGGTATTTTATAAAAAATTTGATTATTTATACGAGAAATTAATAGATTAAAAAGTGCAAAGAGGGAAAGGATTCTCATAAACATAAATGCTTATGTATGGTGTCTTTATTTATCACATATCACTAAATTTATCCTATGGAAAGAAAAATATACATGGAATGGTCAAAGGTTCAAATTCCCTCGGGTCCAAGGGAGAAGCCCCGCTTTGTATTTAATATTATATGTAAAAATTACCCTCCTTAGGATGTAATCAATGAGTTAGTAAGCTGGCTTGGGTGAACCTCAGTTCCCAAAATAAATATTTGGAAAAAAGAAAAGAACAAACTCTTATTAATTGAGATTGAGAGAGGGTAAAACTGAAGAGACAATAGAAAGAAAAAAACAAAAGAAAAAGTTAACGAGTTAAACCATTGTTTAAGCTTCTAAAGAGAAAGCGGTTTACCACTTAGAAAAAGGAAATTCAAGTACTAAACAGAACCTAATTATTAATTAACAAATAAAAGCTTTATGTTCTTGTTAAAAGTGAGGACTAATCATATTTGACGTCCTATTGAATTATAGTGATACATTGTATTATCAATCAATTTAAAAAAATGTAGAAAAAGAGCAAGAATTATTAACTACAATATAATGTGTTGGCAACCATTATAAGTCTTTTGATCCCAGAAAAGAAAAGGGGAAAAAATAAAAGAAAATAACCATTGTAATTCATGTTTTGATACAACAAATTAAAGAACTCCAACCTATTAAACATACCGACCAAAATGTAAATAAATGAGTTTCTGGGTAACGATATAAGCTTGGGTTAACCTGATTTTTAACAAGTAGTAAATAAAGTTAGATAACATTAAAAATTTAATCGACTATAAACTAAAAATTCAAGTAAGGGACGACGATTCAAGTGAGGAACGAGTTCAAATAAATCTAGATTGTTAAATACATACCGACCATCCAGCCATTATATAATTGGGGGATTCATTTGGGCCACCATTAATCCAAATTTGAACATTTGTAAACTGCAAACGGGGTCTGTAAGAGTTGGATTGTATACATTAATAGTTGTAGAAGCTCCATGAATTGGACCACCCAGCCAGTCATTGTTAACATCTGCGTGCAATCTAAATGTTCTATTTCTAGAGGTTAATAGTATGTTCAATACAAAGAACAATAAAACCCCATTTACTTCGATTGCTATAATATAAAACTACTTTAGTATATACATCCTACCATGTAATTATTTTGCTAAAAAAAGAAAAAAGAAAGCATGTGACTGTTTTGCATTAATCAGTGACTACAAGTTTCTCAGCATACTCTTAACTCTTTTTCCTGTTTACATTGGATTTGATGCAAAAACCATACCTATAAATTATGTTCTAGAGAAATTTTTTCTTTCTAGATATGATTTAGCTGGAAATGACTAACTTAATCCTTAAAACAACCTGGTGGTTGTCAAAGAGTTTAAAGTTGCATAGTTTTCCTCAACGAGCATCCTTTGATTGTCTTTGATTGTCTTTTTGGGTGGTAGGGTGTGGGTTACCTTACTTAGAATCGATAGGGTCCTGATCACTGGCCCGCCAAGCTGTCTCTAGGGTAGACCTTCCATTTATGTTGACATTACCTTCTTTGTCTTAGCATGAATGGAGTGTTCCATATTATTCACATTTGACTGGGCTAAGTCCCGACCACTTAGCCTGTTGATTACCCGGGTGACAATTCTACCCGATCAACTAAAGTGTTCTATATTAGTCAGATTTGAATGGGCTAAGTCTTGACCACTGAGCCGGTTGATTACCCGGGTGAGAATTTGACCCGATCAGTCATGTGCATATTTGCACACGTGCATCCTTTCTATAACACTAGCCCCCTAGCCGGTGCAATGGTAGCTATCATTGGGCAGGGTAGAACTTGCCGGGAAATTGGTTGGTGTGATGTTTCCCGATTTGCCTCCCGAGTTTACTTGGCCACTATATGACAGTTGAGCTCCCCAGGTGCCAGCCCATTGGTGCCCACACTTCACTTGACAAAATAGTTAGTCATAATCACCTCTCTAGGTAATCCAATCGTCTTGTAATCCTGGCCATTTATCATGTCATTTCTTAGTTGTCCGATCGAGATCGTTTCCACATCTTCCGGTACAATCCGATATAAATACCCTAGGTCGTATGGTCGAACCATGTATGACCCAACATGTTTGAGGCGTCACCCCATGTTATAAATGGTTATGGGGGTGTCCCAGTCATACGGCCGAACCATGTATGACCCAAGTGCTGGTCATATGGCTGCGCTATGTGTGAGCCAACATATTTGCCACATCACCCCTTGTTATAAATGGTTATGGGGGTGACCCAGCTAGGTGCAAAAGCATGACTAGGTTGATTCCTGGGTGGTTGTACATAGAAGTATAGTCCTCAAATGAGGTGCAAAAAGATATCACCAGGATTGTACCTGGGATGTAATTCGTTTAGTCCTCCAGAGAGGTGCAAAGAGATGTGACTGGGATGGTGCCTGGGACATAGTACTTAGAAGTCCGTTTAGTCCTCAAGAGAGGCGCAAAAAGATGTGACCAGGACATTGTTCTCAGAGAAGTACATTTAATCCTCAAGAGAGGTGCAAAGAGATATTACTGGGATGGTGCTCGGGACATAGTACTCAAAAGTACATTTAATCCTCAAGCGAGGCACAAAGAGATGTGACCGGGATGGTGCCCGGGACATAGTACTCAGAAGTATGTTTAGTCCTCAAGAGAGGTGCAAAGAGATGTGACCGGGATGATGCCTGGGACATGGTACTCAAAAGTATGTTTAGTCCTCAAGAGAGGTGCAAAGAGATATAAACAGGATGGTGCCAGGGACCCTCGGTTGGGCCAATAGGATTTTTTATTCTTAAATGTAAGGCTTGTACAATTATTGGTAGAATTTCCTCAAATTGGTAGAGTTCCGTGACTGGTCAATTGGTTTTCCGTCCCCGGCTTCTTTATCCTGGGCAATGGAGTGACCTTCCTTCTCATCGTCCGACTTTCACTCCTTGTTAGCTTTTACCTGAGCGTCTATTACTTCGTATACACTGGCTTGTTTCTAGCACTTTCGTAGCAAGGTTTTCTTAAGTTTCTGGTTTGTCTGACAGTAGGACTTCCAGGAGTCTCTTGTGCATGATGCTGCTCCACAGGGCGTTGTACACCACTTGATTGTCTAGTTCCTCGATCTAGATGTCTACTTCATCAAAACGCTTCAAATAGTCCCAAATAGACTCGTTCTTGTCCTGCTTGATGGCGAATAGGCTACCAGACGTCTTTTTACTCCAGATCTCGCCCTTGAACCGGGCAATGAATTTCCTAGCAAATTCTTTGAAGTTGTTGATGGATCCCAGTTTTAGGCTGCTGAACGACTTTATTGTCGGTCCCTTCAAAGAGGTTGGGAAGGTACGATAGAGTAGCTCATCCTCGTGGCCTACGACAGTCATGATGGATTTAAAGTAGCTTATGTGCTCTTTCAGATTGGGTTTTCCTTCGAATGGTGTGAAGGTCAGCATGATGAAGTTAGCCGAGAGTGGCATGTTCATTATTTCACCTGAGAAAGGTTCCTAATCAACTACGTCAAAATCCTCGTCATGGTCCACACCTAAGTGAATTGCCTCCTGTTCAAGGTCGGAGTCTTCTAATTTTCTCTTGACCTCTGCTACCGTTTTTGTAATCGATTGCATCCTGATCTGTTTTGCTCAGACAACATTATACTTGCCCGGGCCAAACGTGACTGGTATATTGACACTTTTGATCATGATTTGCCCGAGCGTCCTCATGGATGACTCTCTCCTTCTTGGTCATCCTTGCTCGGTCAGCTCCTCTGGGGGAGATCTTGGGTCCGTCTAGGGCCTGAGAGCCAATTGGAGGCGCTGAACCTCATACCTTCTCCCGCTCTCTTGTCCGCTGGGGTCTCGTGCCGCGCCGCCCACCTTTCGTTGGCCTGGTTTGCTCTTGTTGGCCAGGTACCCCTTGCTGCTCGGGCAGCTTGATGCAGTCTCCTGGCCTAGGTGCTACATGGAGTTCTTGCTGAATTCCTATTTTGTGCACCAAACCACGCAGCACTCCTTGTAGCTTTAGCATGCCTTCCGGATCTCTTTTAGATCTATGATGGTAGTAGGTCCCTGGGACTCTGCTGAGGTACCTTCCTTGAAAGGGTTTGGCACAGCCCGTGTTTCATCTCGATCAGCCTCTCAAGAGGAGTGTTGGCCTCCATGATCTTGGAGATTTTGATCATCTTGGTTTTGATCCCCACTTGTAGTATTTTGCCGGGTAGCTCATCCGGCATTGTTTGTTCTCCTTGTCATGACTTGTTTTTCGTTTCCCACAGACAGTGCCAAAGACTGTTGTGTCTCAGATCTGATCCTAGTCCCAACCTAGTTGGATTGACTCCTGAGCGATCTCTCGAGCAAGAAATGGTGAAACCTACAAAAGATGTTAGATGTGGCCAGCTAGGATGCCGGGCAACTGCCTCCAATGGCTAAGTCAGTCAGGGATTAGATTAAGGTCCCGAGCGAGTGCTGCTCTAGGATTCACTAGAAAATGTCCGTCTGTTTACCTAAGGATTGAGTCCTTGTTAAGTAATGTGTGGGTTACCTTACTTAGAACCAATAGGGTCCCGATCATTGGCCCTCCTTGCTATCTCTAGGGTAGACATTCTGTTTATGTTGACATTACCTTCTTTGTCTTAGTGTGAATGGAGTTTTCCATATTAGTCACATTTGACTAGGGTAAGTCCCCACCACTTAGCCTGTTGATTTCTCGGGTGAGAATTCTACTCGATCAGCTGGAGTGTTCCATATTAGTCACATTTGACCAGGCTAAGTCCCGACCACTTAGCTGGTTGATTACTTGAGTGAGAATTTGACCCAATCAGTCATGTGCATATTTGCACGTGTGCATCTCTTCTGTAACACTTCCTATTTATTTTCTTCCCTTTCTTTCTTCCTATTTATTCTCTTCCCTTTCTATGAGCGTGGGTTAAGGAAAATTTGGAAAAAAAATCTTCTCCACAATTAGATCTCTTTCTTTTTCTCAATTTATTTATCGTTTCTCTTTTTCTCTCTCTCCTCTCTTTTCTTCTTCTTCTTCTTTCTTCTTCTTTCTCCTCCTCCTCCTCCTCCTCCTCCTCCTCCTCCTCCTTCTTCTTCTTCTTCTTTCTTTTTTTTTTCTTTTTATTTTTTTTTATTTATATATTTTATTTATTTGATTTGTATTCTTGTTTTTTTTTTTTTTTTTTTTTTTCTTTCTAATTTTATTTTATTTTATGAATAAAATGTCTATTGTTAGTAAGGTAACTAACTACCATGGCTTACATCTCTTACCTAAAAATAAATTAGTTTGCATCTCCTACCAAAGAAAATTTTGGTTTGTATCTAATTTTCTAGCGTTGAAGTCATGTGTTTTTTTTTTCTTTTTTTTTCCCCCAAAAAAAAGTATCATTATCAATAATTTAACCTTTTTTTTTTCAAATATGTGTGGGCCCCACAAAATATATGTGGGTCTATTCTTTAATATAATAAAATAATATATGTGGTCTTGCAAGGCCCACACAATGTGTGGCAAAAAAACATTATTGCTTCCCCAACGAGAAGGTTATCTAGACTTTTATTCTTTGGCCTCCCCAATGTTGAATCTTGATTCTGCCCTTGGTTATTAGTGTACTCTTAATTGCAAGGCTTAACCCTTTTTCTAGATCATCCAACGGGGTGTAAAATCTTCTATCTTGTAGAATATTAGGTTTTTGTGGATCTTTATTTACTGCCTGTTGCGTGTAGCCAACCATCATGATTTCAGCATGTACAGAAAACAATCGGTGGCAAGGATTTTGTTGTAAATACGATTACTTATTTTTGCATTCAATGGTTTAATAATTTACAAATTTATAAAATGAAACTCATGTCTCTACCCAACTCTAATCCTTTATTTTCCAATTTCAGTGTTTCGTTGTTGAGGTCTCAACCAATCTCTAGATTTTGTGGTCAATTCCTTTCTATAGAACCACCTAAATGTTAATCTTTACAAGGGTCAATCATCCATTTACCCCCCCCCCCACCCCCGTGGGATTTTCTCTCTGATTTCCCATTCTAAATGACTAAAATTTTATAAGCAACCACGATGGATGTTGGGTGAATGGAGTAAATCGAGAAATCCATGACATCTGAGTGTCTCTAGCTTCTGGTGAGATTCTTCTAAAGATTTACATCCATGAGAAAAATTCATGGAATTGAAAAAACCCTAAATAGATGAATCGCTGATTAGATTAGAAAAATGGTGAATGGGCTTCGTCTGGAATGGCTCTGTTGAGAGGAGAAAAGCACAGGGAGACTCCAAATGGATTTCTAGGGCATACCGAAGTGGATTAGGAGAAGTCTAGGGTTCATGTCTGATTGATCCAAGTTGACGATCTCCAACTCGAATTGGGGTTAGGTTCCATGTTTCTAGGGTTTCTTTGGTTGTTTGTTAAAGTAAGTTTTGCAGAATTATTTGTTCAGGTATATGAGTCATACTCAAATATGGTTGAGGTATTTGAGTTATACCCAACGTATGTTCTAATATAGGCCATTGTATCAGTTACGATTCAACGGTGTAATGTGCCTTTATGAGAGAGTCCAACTAACCGTAGAACCTCGTGTTGGTCTATAAATATTGCTGGAAGCAACGGTCTGGGTATTCCAATCTAGATACTCATGGTGTAATGCTTTAAGCAACTTTGTGCTTAAACCCTAACCCTAACAATTTTATAGCATTAGTTTTGTTCGAGCTTTCTAGATGGGACTCAAGAAAACAATAGTGTCTAGGAATCTGTTAAAACATTATTGTTACCTACACTGCTGCTGGAAAACGTGAGTGAATAGAGAAGAGAAATTCTCTTTGAAATTTCTTAGTACGTGGAATCCACTCAGCAGGAAGCACAATACCAAGATGGGTTCTTGGGGAAGGTGGCTGTTAGCAGTAACAAACCATCAATGACTGAACACATCAGCTCGATAAGGCACGGATTTTGCTTGGGAGCAGTGCTTACGTGGCACTGCTCCAAGCAGCACGTAAGCACTGCTCCCAAGCAGCCAATGGTTGGATTTTCATTTAGATGCCTAGACTAAATCTCCATTGTCCATTATCAGCATGTGCATTAAACCCCAACTTAAGTGAGAATAAACCATTTTGATTTATGTTTTAAACGAACCGAACCATATTGATGTTCAACTCAAACCTATGTTTCTTCAATTAATTTTGATTGCATTAGAAGGGTCTGCCATTTCCGCCCAAAGTGCCGGTGCTCCAGAAACTATGATGCACCAAGCTGCTCCTGCTGCAGGCACAACCAGCGCCGGAAATGGCTTGGCTCAGCCCAGGCAGAGACTACAATGCTCGTCGCAATCGGTTTTCCATTATACATCGTTTCCCTCTATAGAAATTTCTGAAACTGGAGAGATTTCTTGGATAACATCCGAACGAGATTCAGTGAAATACTCAGGTCAGGGTTAGAGTAAGAGCTAGAATTAGGATTTGGGATTGAGTAGTAGTGTTCTTTGTACAGGGGTTCAAGCTTGGGTTCCACTTTCGTTGTAACAATGTTGTTGTCAGGAAGAAGATTCAGGTCCAGATATGAAACTAAAGATCCCATCTTGCCTTGTTCCGGTTGAAATTTCAGGAAAAAAAATGCAACAAAGCAATTGGGTTTCTCAGACAAGAAGCTAAGATCCCATCTTTGTAGAAATCTTACTAAAACAAAAACTAAAAAATATCTTGAAATGAGCAGTAGGGTGTCCCAAGAAAGACCACATCTCGTGCTGATGTAGCTTGTGATAGAAATCTGGCATAGGAAATTTTGGTGAAATAGTTAGTTGCAGAGCTTGGAAAGTGTGGTGGCAAATTTGCCCTCTTTTTCTGCTTTTGTAACTGAAAAAGTAGAGAGTGAATTCTGTGAATGAAAAGCCTAAGAACCCAGTTAAGGTGATGATGGAGAAACACATGAGAGAAAATCTAAGAATGGTTAAGGCGCTGGTTGTACCAGCAACCGGAGCAGCTTGGTTCATCATCGCCGGAGCACCGAAGCTTTGGGCCGAAATGGTGGACCCGTTCTATCAAATTGAAGAAACATGGGTTTGATTTGAACCTCAAGATGGTTAGGTTCATTTGAAACATAAATTGAAACGGTTTATTCTCACTTAAGTTGGGATTTAATGCACATGCTCATAATGTACAATGGAGATTTAGTCTAAGCATCTAAATGAAAATCCAACCGTTGGCTGCTTGGAGCAGTGCCACGTAAGCACTGCCCCCAAGCAAAATCCGGCATTTTATGCACAGAAGCATTCGTTAACTATTCAGTTTGGTTGTTACTCTTTGCTCAGGTGCGATTGATCTTCTTTACTACTATTAATATCTTTCTTTTCTATTGTTAAAAGGAAAAGATATAAAGGTGCAGGTATTGTGTACAAGGGCTTAGGGCGCCATGCCTAATGGCAACCAGGTTGCCGTGAAAAGGCTGTAGGTGATGAGCAGAGCAGAGGGTCCTCTCATGATCACGGGTTCAATGGGGAGACACAGACTCTGGGTAGGATTTGACATCGCTACCATGTTGAGGATCGAATCAAGTTCTGAACCTGAATCATGGCTGAGGAGGAAAAAGAACTTGATTAAATCAAAATTTCTCGGGTTTCTTGATGCTTGTGGGGTGAAGAAATTTGCTCTTCTGAAGAAGAGACCCAAAACTGGTTTTCCATGGAGAAGGCAAGGCTGGAGGGAGTATATGGTGCCTTTGGCAATCACTGAAGGTCGTGTGGTGGCCAGTACTGACAAGTGGTTTTTTCAGCTTCATGTTTTGTGATGCAAAGGCGTGGAACTCATGGACAGAGTTGCGTTTTGATTCCTCTTAAATTCTTCACTTTGAATTTTTATTGACGTAATAGAAAAATGGGATTTTCTGGCGATTACAGGATATCGCTCTCAGCCATGGGCCACTTTTGTGGCAGCAGCAATAGTCTAGGGGCCTCATGATAACTTGCTTAGGCCTTACCTATGCTGCTCTGCATCTCCGAAGGTAAGGTGAGCACCTTCAGTTAGTTTTTTAAATAATATATTCATGCTTCAATCTGAGGTTTAAGTTTTTGATAATGGGATTGATAATTTAAAGAAAGAAAAGGAAAAGTAATACCAAAGTGCCTTAAACGGTCTTTTGATTATTCCCCCTTCTTTGCTTGATTTAATCAATCCATCGTCAATTTTTCAAACTGAATTCAATAGATTGGATGCTTTTCTACATGAAAAAACAAAACTGAGATTATCTCTTTTCTTTCAGATATTGCCATGATTATAGTCATTTTTTTACATATTTTGACATGATTGGAATCAGTTGATCAAAATTTGTGGGAATTCGACCATTGATCATGGATTAATTTCTGAAAGATGAATGTATTGAGATGGGGATTATCCATCTCTCTATTTTTATTCCTTCAATTTCTTTTATATTATTTTTATATATAAAGAAAATTGGTTATGAAATCTAGAATATGATTTCTCTTAAGTGGCTGGGTTTGGTAGCTGATCAAAGCCCCTTCTTGTGGTTTATATGCATGGCATATTAGATGGGTAACATTTAACTGAAAGACCTCAAATTGAACCCTTAAGCCATGAAATTTGAAATAGGAGACCTATCTTGATGGGGTTGCTATTTATTTTAAATTTCTTTTGTTAGTATAAAAGCATTGAATAGTTAAATCCTTGATGCAGATAAGAGTTCTAAATCTCATGGAAACCTTCAATTGGATGATGGTTTTGATTTTCAAAATGGTGTGGTTATTGGTTCGGCCACAAATTTTGAATTTCAAAAATCCTTAGATGCAGATAAGTGTTCTAAGTTAATTGGTAACTCTCCTTTGGAGAGTTCACTCGTGGGACCCGAAGAAAAGATTGAAGATTGTGATTCGGCCAAGCATTTTGAATTTCAAAACGTCCATGTTGCGGGTAAGACTTCTATTCAAATTGAAACGCAACTTTGGGGGATTCATTGGTGGGACCCAATGATAAGAATAAAGGGTGTGATTCGCCCAAACATTTTGAATTTCAAAATGTCCATGTTGAGGGTAAGAATTCTATTCAAATTGAAAACCCTTCTTTGGGGGATTCATTGGTGAGACTCAATGATAAGAATGAAGGGTGTGATTCGGCCAAGCATTTTGAATTTCAAAATATTCATGTTGCGGGTAAGACTTTTATTCAAATTGAAAACCCTTCTTTGGGGGATTCATTTGTGGGACCCAATGATAAAGAATGAAGGGTGTGATTCGGCCAAACATTTTGAATTTCAAACAGTTCATTCTGTGATAAGAGTTCTATTCAACTTGAAAAGTTTACTTTGGGGGATTCATTGGTAGGACCCAATGCTGTAAATGCACTAGGAGGTTCGACCAAGGAAGGAATGCAGTTTAGAGAGAATTCCTTAGGGGCTAACGTGGCAACTAGGGAGAATGCGTTGGACTCTAGTGGGGCCCAGAAGAGTTCGGCCAAATTTGAAAATGATGGAATGTTGCAATTGGAAGTTGTTCCTGCTCCTTCGTCTTCTATCTCAATGAGGGCTGAAGGCTCTCCTCGCGTCGTCCTAAGAAGGCTCATGTAGTGAAGAAAGTGGCCACAAGTAAAAAGGGTTTGTTGGCAGAGGAATTCAAGAAGGTAGATGCTGCTTTAGGGAAAGTCTCTACAGTAAATAAGAGCTTCTCATTGGGAGCGGAAAGTGCTGCTCTGTATCTGTTGATATGAAGCTTTTCTTTTGGAATATTTGCAACATTGGTAATGCGTCTGGTAGGAGGGCCCTTAAAATGCTGTTAATAACTCATCAACTAGACATTTTTTGTGTCGCTGAACCAAAAGTGGATGTCAGTAAGTGCCCAATTCTTTTTATTAATAGATTGGGATATACTTCTAATTTTGTGTATAATTTTTTGTTAGAGAAAGTTCCAAATCTTTGGGTCTTTTGGAAGAGAGAGTTGCGGCGGCCCTCTGTTCTCTCTTCATCTAACCAACAACTCTCTCTCTTCAATTCAAGTGGCAAGGTGTGCCATTTGGTCTATCAGTGGTTGATGCTTGTTGTGAAAGATTTGATTGCGGATGGCTTTGGGAGGATCTTATTGCTCTTCCTTTGTCCAGCTTACCATTTTTGGTTATGGGGGACTTTAATTCAGTGTTATAGGTGTCTGAAAGGAGGGGTTCAGGCAGATTCCAGTTGGGTGCAACAGCTGATTTTCAGGCTACCATTGATGCTTGTGAGCTTTTTGAAGTTCCATCTTTGGGTAGGAAATTTACATGGTCAAATCAAAACAAAGTTGGTAATGTTTGTTTGGTCCTTGATAGAAATTTCTTCAATGCCATATGGTTAGAGTTGTTTGGTGATTTTAAACAGATCACTCTTCCGACACACTCTTCAGATCACTCTCCAATTTTTGTCTTTGTTGACAAAGGTGTCAAACCGGTAAACACTCCTTTCAGGTTCAATAATTTTTGGATGACTGACGATTCTTTTTTGGAGGTGGTTCGTTTGGCTTGAGTAGAACCGGTTGTTGGTGATCCCATTTTTGTACTAGCACAGAGATTGAAGAATGTTAAGCAGCGTCTTAAAGCCTGGGCAAAAATGACATTTCCTAATCTTTTTATTGAAGTACAGCAAGCGGAGAAAGATCTAGAATCCTTTCAAACTAATATTGATCAACTTGATATGACAGATGAATATTTTGATCAAGAGGCTTCCTTGAAGTCAAAACTTGTACAAGCAATGGATCGTCTGGACTCTCTTCTTCGGCAGAAAGCAAAGGTCAGGTGGTTGAGGGAGGGAGATAGGAATTCAAAATTTTTCCATCTCTCTACTAAACTTCGAAGGAATAAAAACTCTATTAAATCTTTGCGAAGAATGGATGACACTTGAATATCAAGTTCGGTTGAACTGCAGATTATGTGGTGACTTACTTTGAAAACTATCATAAAACTGGTTCCTACTTAGGTCACCTAGAGTTGTTGTCTGTTATTCCAAAAGTGCTGATGGATGATGTTTGTTTATTACTTGAAGGTTTGCCGTCTAATGAGGAGATCAAAGGAGTGGTATGGGACCTAGATCCTGACAATTCTCCAGGACCAGATGGCTTTCCGGGAAGTTTTATCCGCAAATGCTGGGATATTGTTTTTGCTTATTTTATGACTGCAGTTCAATCCGTTTTTTAAAAAGGGGAACTTCCAAAAGGGGTAAATAATTGTTTCCTCACTTTAGTTCCCAAGGTGGAGAATGTAGTTACACTGGACAAATTTCGGCCTCTATGTATGGGGAATTTTTTTTGTAAAGCATTGTCTAAGATAATGGCTTCTCAGCTGAGTCCTCTTTTGCCTAAGCTTATTTCTAAGGAGCAAGGAGCTTTCTAGAAAGGTAAGATGATTCTGAAAATGTTGTTGTAGCTTCCTAACTTACAAATATTTTACATTATTTTGTTAGAGGGGGAGGGATGGGAATTAAGATTGATATTATGAAAGCTTATGATACTCTATCATGGGAGTTTTTATTCTTGGTCTTGAAGGCTTTCGGATTTTCAAATAGATCGGTTGGTTTGATTCATGAGATACTTCAGACTACTAGAATCTCAGTTTTATTGAATGGGGGACCAATTGGATTCTTTGGAGTTGAGAAAAGGCTTCGGAAAGGGGACCTTTTATCTCCTCTTCTTTTTCTTCTTGTAGAAGATGTACTATGCAAAGGCCTTCATTCTTTGATAGCTGCTGGTAGATTGAGAGATTTGCCAGGTCCCAGGGGAGTAGAAGTTCCTTCTTTACTGATGTATACTGATGATATTTTTATTTTTTCAAATGCTTCTTTATGTTATGTTAAAGCTTTAAAAATTTTCTTATCGAAGTATCAAGAATTTTTGGGTCAACATATCAATTTGGAGAAGAGTAAGCTTTTTCTTGGACATGTGCCTCCTAGTCGGAAACAGAAAATTGTGGACATATTAAATTTCCCAATTGCTCTCTTTCCTACTTGATATATGGGGGTAGATATTTTTAAAAGAAGAGTTACTCGTATTAGATTGTTTCCAGTTTTAGACAAGATTAATAATCGACTACAAGGGTGGTGTGGAAAGCTGTTATCTTTGGAAGGTAGAGTGGAACTGGTACGTTCAGTTATTTCTAGCATGCCAATTCATAATTTCTCAGTGTACTGGTGGCCTAGCTCTATCATTTCTCAAGCAAAGGCTTGGATGCGTAACTTCATTTGGACAGGGAGTATAGAGGTTGTGAAGAAGGTTACAGTGTCTTGGGCAAAACTATGTACTTCAAAATGTGAGGGTGGTTTGGGTATTCGGAGATTAAGATATGTCAATTTGGCATCCTTATGCAAGTTGGCTTGGATAATTCAACATAACACTCTAGTTTTGCTCACTTTTTAAAGGGGAAGATGGTGCACAAAAGGGGAAATTTAAAGATTTATGGGCAGCAATCATCTTTGATGTTGGGATTAAGGAAGGTTTGGGGTTTTGTTCAAGCTCATGAACGGTGGTCAATTGGAGATGGTCAAAATATAAATTTTTGGTTTGACAAATGGTTGGGGAATTTTACCATTGCAGACTATGTTGGTATTCCTCTGGATCTAGAGAGTCATTTGAAATTGACTGTTGCAGATTGTTTACAGAAAGAGGAGTGGAGACTTTCGTCAGTTTACAATGCCAAATTTCAAGAAGTAATCTCTCTTTATGTTATATCCTATTCCTTGTGCTGGTTTTGTTGATGTTTGTCATTGGCAAGGTTCGGTGGGGGGAGAGTTTAGTTTTCGATCCGCATAGGATCTCTATCGTAGAAAAGGAGAACAACTGAAATGGGAAAAAGTATTTGGAAGACTTCTTTGTAGCCTAGACAACAAGTATTCTGTTGGAAACTTTTTCATGATAGGCTACCTGTTGATACCTTGTTGACTCGGAAAGGGATTATGCTAGCCTCTCATTGTAATCTATGTGGTAAAGCTTCAGAGGACATAAGACATCGCTTTTTTCACTGCTCATTTTCACGTGGATGTGGAGAAGCTTTTGCAGCAAAGTTTGGTTATAGCTGGACAATAAAAGATTCGATTGTAGAGTCGTTCAAGGCTTAGAAACACCAGGCTTCACAGTCTCCTTTATGGACTGCTTGGATTAATGGATGTTGTTTGCTTTTATACTTTCTTTGGATGGTCCGCAATCAAATCCGGTCTAAAAATTTAAATTTCAAGACTGATGAGGTGGTGAGTTTAATTTTTTCATATTTAGTACAGTTTGGCTTTAAAATGGATGGAAGAAAAGTAACTCCTACCATTTTTTCGGATGCAAGAAAACTGGGCCTTCACTTCTCTGTCTTTAGTGCTGCTCCTCCACAAGAATTTTTTTGGCATTCTCCTGCTGCAAGATGGGTAAAACTAAATATTGATGGGTCTTCTTTAGGCAACCTAGGAAGGTCTGTCGGTGGAGGAGTATTTTGAAATGAAGTTGGGCAAGGCATTTACAAATTACAAAGCTTTGGGTAGAAAGTGATTCAAAAGTTGTGGTGACTTTAATACAGCAAAAGAAAATACCTTGGTATATCTTTCATTTGTGGAGAGAGTTACAAGAATATTTGCTGACTATAGATTGGTAGATTTCACATTGCTATTGTGAAACTAATACAATGGTAGATTTTTTGGCAAATTCAGCAGCTAGGATAGGAACTTCTGATATAAACATTCCTTGGTCAGCTTCAATCCTTAATGAACTTGATGTGGATGCCTCTAGACGTCCTAGATTTTGTTTTACGAGTTATTGGTTTTCTAATCTGAGTAGGAACCAGTGAGGAAGGGTGTATTGGGGCAACAGTTGTTGCGGGTAAGGGAGGTTGGTTTCTTATAGGTATTAATTGATGTATTTTTAATATTTCTTCTTCGTTTAATATAATGATCCTTTTAGCAAAAAAAGAGAAGAAAGGATTCGAATAAAGTGAACAAAGTGATGGCTTTATCACTGTCGAAATCCAAAAAGAAACTGCCACTTACTCTCTTCTGTAAAAATTTTTAGCAATTTTTTTGAAGAAAAAAAGGGAGGGGAAGAGAGAGAACACCTGAATGGAGATACACGTCCAATTTAACCTGACCAAGTTAGAGACTTTCCTTGGGTCTAAATCAATGCAAATAAGAGAAAACAAAATTTGAATGAAAGATTCTAAATTTGTTTTATAGAACACTAATGTGTTTTTGATTTAGTTACATGATTCTTGTGTTGTTGATTCTTGGTCTTGTAAATAAAAAGGACATGTCTTTAAGTTTATGTTACATATCGGTTTTACAATTTTGAGGATTTTGATAGAGTGAATGATATGGACAAAGAGTATATTAATTATAAAACCTACATGAACAAACTTGAAGGGTATGTCATGAAAGGTTTCGAACATAAAGACTATAAATTAAGTTAGTCTTTTATGATCTTAAATAAGCATCTAAATTATGGCACAAAAAATTTGACAAATTAAGTAAAGAGTTCTGGGTTTCAAACTAGTAACTCTGATAAATGCCTTTACTATAAGTATGTGTCGAATAAGGTCATAATTATTTGCTTATATGTAGACGACATGCTAATTCTTGGTTCTGATCATTCTGTAGTGAATGACATAAAAGAAAGCTTAGCTAAAGAATTTGACATGACGGATCCTCGTGTTGTAGACACATTCTTAACATGAAAGTAAGTTTTTCTACGCAAGGAATTACCCATAGCCAATTCAGTTATATTGAAAAACCTACTTTCTTGATGGGGATTCAGTGGATGCAAACTAGTAGAGACATCATATGATTATAATAAAAGCTTGTACTGAATGATGGTAAAGTTGTGAATTAGTTAAATCATTCTAAATTGATTGGTAGTTTTTTGTATGCAATAAGTTGTATAGAGCCAGACATAGCCTATACAGTAGGCATGCTAAGTTGATTCACTAGAAATTCTAGTAGAAAGCATTGGTTTGTCTTTACAAGGCTAATGAGATACCTTAAGGGTACTTTAAATTATGTTTTTCTCTAAATTGGACATCCTCAAATTTTGGAAGGATAGTTTTGATGCATTTTATTGCTCAGAAATAGAAACAACAAATCTACTAGTGATTATTTTTACACTAGTAGAAGTGGCTGTTGAAAGGAAATCCAAGAGATGAACTTGTATTGTTTTGAGTTCTATTTTGTATGAAATCAAAATTATATTCTCTAACCTCAAGAGGAGATAAGACAGAGAGTGGATAAAAGATCTGATCTTGGATATTCCTTCGATTAATTTAAAATTTTGTTTTGTGATAATCAAGCAACAACAATGATAGCTAATACCTCGCTCTTTAATGCTAAGAGGAGACAAATTAGGCTAATGTAGGATGTGCTGAATTATCTAATAGAACAAGAAGTGATCATTTTAGTTGATGTGTGATCAAGATAGAACATGATAGATGCCCTTACAAAGGGATTGAAATACAAATCGAATATTCAAAATTGTGGGGGTGATGGAATTAAAGATCATATAGATAGATATGCCTTAATCCAACTTTATGTTATTTTGAATTGTTCGAATTTCATCTAGTCATAGTTAGCATTCATGACAATTTACATATTTCAGATAATTTGGCAGGATTGTGGAGTATAAAGGTTTGTAAAATCATTCCACATTGATAATATAACAACCTTTGTATGAAGTTTGATTACCTTATTATTCCAAACAAAGAATATGAAAATTGTTAATATGCTTCGATGATGTTATTGTTATCTTTATATCATTCTACATCTGATGATATGTTTTCCATAGAAAGGTTTATCATTACAAATTTGATAATATAACCAATAACTATGTTAGACATGATAACTCTAACATTCCAAATAGAAACATGGAATGGTTCTTTGTAAAAGAAACTATGTAGATCTTAATCCTATATAGAAACTTGATGAGAATGCAAACTATGCTGGACATGATAGCTCTAACATTCCAAATAGAAATATGGAATGGTTCTTTGTAAAAGAAACCATGTAGATCTTGTTATTGTATAGAAACTTAATGAGAATGCAAACTATGTTGGACATGATAACCCTAACATTCCAAATAGAAACACATTCCAAATAGAAACATGGAATGGTTCTTTGTAAAAGAAACCATTTAGATGTTGTTATTGTATAGAAACTTGACGAGAATGCAAACTATGTTAGATATAATAACTCTAACATTTCAAATAGAAATATGGAATGGTTCTTTGTAAAAGAAACAATTTAGATCTTGTTCTTGTATAGAAACTTAATGAGAATGCAAATGATTTTCAGTCATCATGTGGGTTGTACTAAGTTCTTTTGATTGAATTAGATACTTATGCAAATGATTGAATTCATGTATTATGAAATTCATATTTTGGTAAATTTGCGATGAATGACGAAAATGGAGGAGCGAATCCAATCCTCTGGCTTGATGGAAAGATTTACTTGACAAGTAAAATCAATCAAAGCTGTCAGGATGGATCTCGACAAGAATGATTCACTTTATGAGTAAATCATTCAAGAATGCAAGGAACAATTGTATTGTTCTTTGTGAGAATAAGTAATTCAATCCTAAGGAGAACTTCTAATTAGATTGTGTTTAAATTTGTTCTAAAACTCATGTTTTGGTTCAAAGTGTTCTTTTGGATTTTATTAACTACTATTATCTTTTGGAATGTTATGAATGATTCTGTATTGAGTTTGAACATTACATTTATGGGACTAACACTAGAGCCATATGTAGAACATAAGTGGAGATTGTTGAGGTATCTGAGTCATACTCAAATATGGTTGAGGTATTTGAGTTATACCCAACGTATGTTATAATATAGGCCATTGGATCAGTTACGATCAAACGTTGTAATGAGCCTTTATGAGAGAGTCCAACTAACCATAGAACCTCGTGTTGGTCTATAAATACTGCTGGAAGCAACGGTCTGGGTATTTCAATCTATATACTCAGGGTGTAATGCTTTAAGCAACCTTGTGTTTAAATCCTAACCTTAACATTATTTGGGGGTCAAATATCAATGGAGACCAAATTGGGCTGAAGGTTGTCATTTTTACCATCCAACGTCATCCAACTTTGTGTTAGCAGTTAGCAGACAAGGATTTGATGGGAGCTAAACTCTATAAATTCATTGTTTCTTCTTCCCTATAATTTCTTCTTCCATTTAGTTATTCTCTATAATTTCACCGTTAATAGTGATTATGTCCGTCTTCGATGCTAGAATAGTTTAAAGCTCACCAACTACACCATCATTGATTGACTCGTTTTCCTTTTCTTTCTCGCTTACAGTAACCTCCACCCCTTTAATTTATGATCTTTTTGATGAATAAAGTTTTAGGCTAGGAAATTCCCAATTCTAAACAAACTTACTTGGTTGCGTCAGGTTGATCAATTCTTTTTTGTGTATATATGGAAAATCAGTAGAGAGAATAGTTTTGCCAAAACCCACTTAATCAAAACTTATATTCAGTATGAATAAGCATTGATGTTTGCAAGATTTGATTGATCAGATAAACCCTAGTCCTTGACATTACCATTTGCCTACACATCTTGGCATGGGAGTTGTTCTCAGGTAGTTTGAGGAATTCTAAAGCTGGTGTTTTGTCATCTAGTTCATCTTGTTCTAATGACACAAATCTGGGGAGGTTAGTTGAGCGATTAACAACCCAAAACTCCCATGGGGAGGTCTTGGGTTCACACCCATCCGGCGGCATATATATTTGTAATATCCCCCCCCCCACCCATAATATCAACTCGTCAGCTCCATATAAATAAATAAATAAAATAAAATAAAAATAACCCTAGCCGTTAGAGTTGGTAGGGTTAGGGGTTTCATTTTGTAAATTCATAAGCTATTAAACCCTTGGATATAAAAATAAAAAGTTGTATTTACAATGAAATCCCCACTATTTGATTTGAGACCGTTCAATTGCTTTCTATGCACGTGGGGAAATCTCACTGGTTGGTTGTAGGATGCAATCACTCTTGCAAATAAAAATCCGGTTTTTGTGTCTTTCTTTCTTATATTCGTCCATCTCATGTTGGAAGCCTGTTTTAAGCTTCTAGAGTTTCAAACGTGGGAGAAGTATCACCTTAATTGTAAGAGTATTTGGTGGAGATGGAAGGAGAGAGAGAGAGCTTATGTTACCTTAAAATATAAAAATCGGAAATTAAAAAAATAAAAATGGGATAATTGAAATGTGAAGTTCCCTTAATTCAAAGGACTAGGGATGAAGTTTTCATTTTAAGGTTGAAGAATTATTTCATCCTTCTTTATGTCGATCCGAACATAGGGGTCATGCAATTTGAGAATCTTATTTTTTTCCATAAAAAAATGAAACAGAGGGTACACTTTTTACTTTTATCCAAACATTGAAAAACTCTCGAGAGAAAACCGTTATATGTCTCCATAATAAGTGGATCCTCAAGCCATTATACTCCGAAAATTACACCTAACTGGCATTTAAGTTGTGAAATTAACCAGCTAACTGGCATTGTCATACCTTGTTGTATAAGCCAGGATTAGAAAGATTCATGAATTGAGTCTAAATAATCATGCACTTATTTAGTAATTTTGACACTTTATCTTGATTAAGTCCAACAGAATTCCAGCTATTTGCTTCAAAATAAGGGAAATTGATTACTTGCTCACCAAAATTATCTGAGGACATCCATAACCTAAGGGACCATAAATTTCTTTCTTGTATGTTTAGACATCACATGTCAGAAGTGAATAAATTAATGTTTAGACTTCTTAGTTGGTTTCATTCAACTTTACCGGAAATCCAACTTTTTGTGGGTTGTCTCCGGTGGTCCTCATCTTCCTTGCAAGACCTGATTACCATTCTTGCAAGGGCAGAGACTGATAGGGAAAAATTCTAGAATTCTCAATGTTCCTGTAAACTTTATTTCTTCTATTACAAATGCTACTTTTATCTCCCCAAGAAACCTATTTCCTTACAGAAAAAGTTGCATATATAACGACCTTACTTCTACAAGCTTTGTAACATCACATGATCCTTGTTGTTTGTCAAAACAATGGCTATGAAAACTCCTTCTCAGCTACTTGGGCTGCTTCTATTAGTCTTCATAACTTGTGTCTCTGCAAATCCAAGGCTAGGTGTGGTGGAGAGAAGAATAAGGAAGAAGAACCTCAACCATGTGGCCAACGGAGGCAGCCTTACGACTCCTCTTCTCAAAGATTTGAAGACCTTCAACTACACACAGACGCTTGACCATTTCAATTTTGGACCTGAAAGCTACAATACCTTTCAACAAAGATATGTGATCAATTTTAAGCATTGGGGTGGTGCAAATTCTAGTGCTCCAATCTTTGTTTATTTTGGCGCTGAAGCCTCTTTAGATGGCGATCTTGGTTATGTTGGGTTCCTTAATGAGAATTCTCCTCGATTCAAGGCTCTTGAATTGTACATAGAGGTAAGAAGGAATGGTACTTGTTTTCTCTCATTAGAATTTTGGATACAATAAGAACTCATCCTCAAAAGCTAAACAATACATGTCTTTTCATAGCATCGTTTTTATGGGCACTCGGTCCCATACGGTTCAATCAAAGAAGCGTTACAAAACACAAATTTACGTGGATACTTCAGCTCTTCTCAAGCTCTTGCCGATTATGCAGAAGTGATAAATTATGTGAAAAAAAATTTGTCTGCAGAGGCCAGCCCTGTGATTGTCATTGGAGGATCTTACGGTGGAAGTATGTGAATCATTTACATCTGCTCATGTCACATATATATAGTTGCTCATATTTTAAAACTCTGTAAGTCTCTTATGTCATTTTTTTTCTTTCTATCTACAGTGCTTGCATCATGGTTTCGGTTAAAATATCCTCATATTGCCCGTGGAGCACTTGCATCATCAGCACCAATTCTCTATTTCGACAACATTGTCCCTGAAGATAGTTACTACTCTCTAGTTACGAAGGTTTTCAGGGTAAAATTCAAACCATAACAATAAATTAAACTTACATGCACCTTCTCCCACTCTTGGTAAAGATCTCTAGAGCGTGTGGTTATAGTCTTTCTCTTGTGGTATAGGAAGCAAGTGAGAATTGCTACAATAACATAAAACAAGTGTGGTCTACAATTGACGACGTTGCTGCCATGCCTAATGGCCTTAAACTTCTCAGTGAAAAATTCAAGACTTGCAGGTAATTAAGAGTCCTACTGGTATGAATTTTGGTTCCCATTTTCTGGAAAAAAATTAATTTTTGTATGTGTTTGTTATAGCCCATTGAGCAATTCTTCACAACTCAAGGACTACCTAGATATTACATATGCAATCGCTGCACAGTATAATCGTCCACGACCTCCTTATCAAGTTTCAATTATTTGCAAGGCAATGGATGAAGAATCTAGTAGAACAATCGATGTTCTAAGTCGGGTATTTGCAGGCGTGGTTGCTTTCAAGGGAAACGAATCGGCATGCTATGATATGAATGAATACACCTCCCCTAGTGAAACAAATGATGGTTGGAATTGGCAGGTAATAATTGTTCTCTGAACCTACTAAACACCGAGACTTTGCACTGGATACGATCTTAATTTACAACCTCTGATGCTTTGTGTTCATGTAGACATGTAGTGAGATGGTAATGCCGATTGCGGCCGGTACAAATAGTGAGTCAATGTTCCCACCCAAATCGTTCAACCTCACCAGCTTCATGGAAGATTGTAAGGAGAGATATGGAGTCAGTCCTCGGCCTCATTGGATCACAACTCAGTTTGGTGGTCATGTATGTTTTAGTTGCTCTCCACTCTTTGAAACACATTTTGAACTATAAATACTAATTAATTAATGCTGTTATGGATTAAAAATGCAGGATATTAAACGGGTTCTTCAACAATTTGGAAGTAACATCATATTCTCCAATGGATTGAAAGATCCATATAGCAGTGGAGGGTAATTAATTAGTAACTGATACATAATGTGTCATTTAAAGTCTTCTCAGTTTTGGATTATCCATTTAATTTCTTGATCAAACTCACTTTGATTTTCTCTTAGGGTGCTTGAAAACATATCTCCCAGCCTCATAGTGGTTACTACAAAACAAGGCATGTATTGTATTACTTGTTATGTTTTTGATAAGTTCGCACCATTTCGTTATACAATGAAGTCGAAGACACTCTAGAAATCAATCATCTGGGTATCCTGGCACATTATGATTGGTTTGTGAGTTGTTTTTGACGTCCTTGTATAAGTATGTGATCCGAACTCCTTTTTGACTCATTATGATTACCCTAGTTTTGTATGTAAAGTGTACTCATATAAACTTGATATTGATAACGCAGGATCTCACTGCTTGGATTTAGGTGGATCTTCTCCCGATGATCCAAAGTGGTTGACCCATCAAAGGAAGAAAGAGGTCAAAATAATTGGTGAATGGCTGAGAACGTATTACATGGATCTTAAAGCAAATATTTGATGGCAATAGAACACCTACTAATTTAGGGATTGTGTGTGTTTATTTTCTTCTCCTAGTGGGGAATGGTGGTGTCTCTCCCTGATTATGGTGAAAGACTAGTGTTTGTACAAGTGATCTTTCTTCTTGAATAAATTTGTTGACTATAGAACCATTGGTGGTTTTATTTAGAAAGGGAAATAAAAAATTAGAGAGCTAAACAGTGACAGTTTCTGACCGTGATTTAAAAAACAATGAGGAATGAGAGAGAGAGAGAGAGAGGACATGGATCGTGCTTGCATAAGTAGGATCTTCAAGGGCTATTAGGATTTAGACTTTTACTTCTTGTAGCTTTGTTAGACTGATCATTATTTCAATTGCTGTAGTTTTCAAAGATTTAGGGCTTCAAATCTGTAAAATTGCTTGAACCGTTGCACACTTAATGCACATCACCTGCACCGAACTGTCAAGATTGAGATCTCGACCGTCCTTTTCCAGAAAGTGATTTTCACACTTTTTGAAAAATGGATGGTCAAGATTTCGATCTTGACCATTTGTCGCAACACAGTGCTGCACATTAATTGCGCTGCACTGGAGTTGAGCTCTCAAATCTGACAATACTAGGGTTGATAGCTATTTTAGGTTTATAAATTAGGGGAAATGATGAAGTTGATGGAAAATCTTTCAGATCTGATTCCCATTTTTCAGTTAATAGCAAATTTTATTTTAAAGCAACAGAGAGGTCAAATCCACGTCATAATGCTAACTGAAAATGCTTTCAGTTAAAATAGTGCTTACAGTTACTAGGGGTGCAAGTTTGGCCCTAGCGACCCACCTTAAGCCCGCCCTGAGCCCGAATAGGGCTTGGGCTAAAGATTTTGGCCCTAAGGGCGGGTTAGGGCCAAAATATTCTGGCCCTGAACTAGGGCCAAGGGCGGGCCTGGGATTACTCTCTGGCCCGCCCAGCCCATCCCGGCCCGTCCCTGATTTTTGGCCCTGACCTAGGCCCTGATTTTGGCCCTGACCCAGGCCCTGATTTTGGCCCTGATCTTGGCCCTGACCCAGGCCCTGATCCTAGCCCTGATTTAGGCCCTAATCTTGGCCCCGATCTTGGCCCCGATTCTCGGCCCCGATTCGGGCCTTGATCTTGGCCCCGATCTTGCCCCGATTCGGGCCTTGATCTTGGCCCTGATCTTGGCCCTGATTCGGGCCTTGATCTTGGCCCTGATCTTGGCCCTGATTCTGGCCCTGATTCTGGCCCTGATTTGAGTCTAAAGACTCTGGACCCTCCACCCACATGGAGAGGAATTAATTGTAATATATATGAGTGGATACTTGACACGTGTCAAATTTTAGAAACATGATCATGTTTTGTAGAAAATTAATAAAAATAAATTATAACCTCATTACCTATGTAATAAGCATCTATTTGATTTTGGCCCTGATCTTGACCCTAATTTTGGCTCTAATCTTAATATTAATTTGACGATGATCATGTACTACAGTACTAAATTTTTACCCTGATCTTCATACTAACATTGATATGAGTCTTGATTTTGACATTTAGTCACTTTGATCATATTAGACTATAAATTCACTTTTTATATTATTTTTAAGGTAATTTACTTTTTCAACAAAGTCATTTTTAGTTCAATAAAATATTGATTTTGTTTTTTTGCTTAAGGCGAGATAATATATTATAAATAATAAAAACTATTACTTAAAGAATTAATATTTAAAAAATCTATACCCCAACTTCTCATCATGAATATCTAACAAATCTATTGTGATATTTCAAAAAAAATTTATTAAAAACATATAGCTATGTTTGTAACTAAAACATCATTTTCTTTAACTATGAAAAAAATACATTTTTTTTTTGTTGAATACTAAATTATCGTCGATTTACTTATTAACAAGGTTTTGAATATGAATTTTTTTGTATTGAATAAAGTTATCAATTTATTGAACAGTTGTGAATGAAAACATACCTACCTACGGCTTAAATTCTTGACTTTGAAGATAAAATTTTCATTTATCAGATTCCTTTTGAATTCTGAATCTCTGATGTTTCTAAGTTTACAAAAAGGGTTTTTGTGACATTCTCTATAATTGACTTGATTTTCAAATATGCCTAAACTTAATTACAATTCTTCTCTCTACTTATTATATTTCATGAATAATTTTAACTCTTTGGTGTTGGAGAAAAACCAAAGGAAAAAACCGAATAAGAGAGAGAGAGAGAGAGAGAGAGAGAGAGAGAGAGAGAGAGAGAGAGAGAGAGAGAGAGAGAGAGAGAGAGAGAGAGAGAGAGAGAAACTTCGGGGAAAGACAAATTGGAAATGTGGAATGAAGTTTGACCATTGTCTTAGAAGTTAGAAATTAATTGAGAATTGAGATAAAACTTTTTCTTTTTCCCTTCGAGCTTACATATAATAACCATAGTTTTCATCAAATAGCAAATTAAAAAACCCTAGAAATTTGAATTTATCTATTTCTCTAAAATCTAAATGGGTATAAATAGTTAAATACATATTGAATATAAGTTTTGGATTATTTATTGACATCTTTACTATTTTATTTTCCTTTGGAATTTAAGAATTTAATTACTTTAATATGTATTTTAATTACTACTTGTCTTACATTTGATATTTACGACCAAAGATATGGCCAATTAAAGCTAGGGACAAGGCCAATTAGGGCTTGGGCCAATCAGAGCCAATTAGGGCTAGGGCCAGGGCCAATCAGGGCCAATCAGGGACAGAGCCAGGGCTAATCAGGGCCAACCCATCCCGACCCGGCCCAATTAGGGCCAATTAGGGCAGGAATGGGCTTGGCTTAGCCCTGTAGGGCTTAGGGCCAGGGACAATAATCATTGGCCCTGAACTAGGGCCAGGGCGGGAATGGGCTCAAATTATACCATATAGGGCTGGGCTTGGGATTGTAAAAGCCCGGCCCAGCCCAGCTCGGCCCAGTTGCAGTCCTAACAGTTACAATTAAAGGTGGAGAGTCCTATGAAAATTCTCTCAACCAAAATAGATGGGGTTAGCTCTAGTAACCATTTTACCAGGGGTGGGGATCAAAGTTTGCACATCTTGAGGTTTTTAGTGATGCTTACCAGTTCTACAAATAGGGGTATCAAATTTAGAGGCCAAATGTTGCGATTATTGTCTTTCAGCGTGGCTAGGTTTTCTTTTCCTGGCACAAATTTCTTTGATTTGTACTCTTAGATCCTTCGCTTTGCTCATGCCTTGCAAAAAGCCTCTCACACCATTGCCTCCTGCATTGATTCAGCCTCTATGTTCCCCGTGCTTACAATATGAATATTGCCACACTCCAATCTTATCTTGTTTAGAATTCATCATGTAGCCCTGCACACAATAAAGTGGGTGAGCAAAATGATTTTACATAGTCACATATACATGAAGTTGTGCTATGTATGTGCTTATCATCAGGTTTTGTAGTAGAGTCATGGTATAGATGTAGATCAGTTATCCAATTGTTCACATTATGTAGGATTATAGTGGAGTTATGTTCTTTATTGTTATAAACCTTAGCGTTTCTTTCAATCCATATAAAATAGCAGATTATTACGGGAAAAAAATTATTGGATACTTTATCCAAGTTTGAACTTAAAAAGAAAGAGTTGCAAAGTTGAAGGAAGGAATTATTGGAGATGAACTCCGTCTGAAGTCCAAGAGGTCCCGCTGCCCAAATATTACCTGCATTATCATCGAGTAAAAGATTGAATCATTGGAGTAAACCAATAAACTAGCAAGTTTGTCAATTATAACAAAGAATTCCAAAGGATCAATCCTAACTAAGATAGAGCCAAACAAAAAGGATTTGCAAGCTGCATAACAAGGAACGAGGAGGATTTGCGCAATTAAAGTCTCCAATAAATGGTCAAGGTGAGCTTTAATTACGACTTTCTTTTCGAGTTTTCATTTTGGTTGACAAGTTCAGTAAAATGGACAGGAATACGAGTTTTTAAACCTTTCACCCGACTATTCTCATGCACCCTATTAAGGATAATAATGGTCCTTCGCAGTCTGAAAACAAGAAAATCACAGGCATCCCTAGCCGAATCTAGGGTTTCCCTAGCCAAATCTAGGGTTTCCCAAGCCACCACTACACCATGCGTGCAAGGCTTCAAGAACTCCACTCAAACTCAACTACCTCCATGAGTGCAAGACTTCAAGAACCAAACTCAAACTCAAGTACTCAAGAGACTCCAACATATTACATGTTATCCACAAGTGGATCAGACTCAGAGTTGCACTCAAACACACAAGAGACATAGTTCATACCAACACAAATAGATAACTTGAGTAATTCAAACTCTAGAGTTAGAGTCCAAGATTAATATTGAGCAAGACTCTTGTAATTAGAAATATGCAATATGTACTACAGTCAATCTTAATAAAGCAAATCACATTCTTGTGGACGTAGGATGCAGAGATCAACCTAACCACATAAAACTGAGTCTCTCTCTCTCCATCACCCAAAAACGTGTCTCTCTAACCCTAACTCATGGCTTCTAACATGGCATCAGAGCTCCAGGTTCCCATCCATTCATTTCCCTCCCTCAATGGCTTCCTCTCAACAAAGCTTAATGAGATAAATTATTTGTTATGGAGATCTCAGATTGTTCCTCTTCTAAAGACATACAAACTATTTGAGATTATTGATGGCTCTTCTCTTTGCCCACCCATTGCCATTCCCGATAAAAATGATCCTGTGATCTTTTGACCAAATCTTGACTATCAAAATTGGAATCGTCAAGATCAACTATTGATGTGCTGGATCATTGCTTCCCTTACTAAACCAGTGCACATGCAACTTATTGGTTGCTCCACCTATAGAGAAGTCTGGTCCAGGCTTGAGCAGATCTACTCAACTTGGTCTTCCGCTCGCATGATGCAACTTCACCTTCATACCCAAAATATTCGAAGAGGTAACAATAGCATTCATTATTACCTTCTTTGCATCAAAAATATTTCTGATCAATTAGCCGTTGTGGGACAGCCTATGAATGATGAAGAACTCTATCTTCATGTCTTGAAATGGTTTGGAAGTTGAATACTCTCCTTTTGTGAGTGCTATTACCACTCGCAATTCTCCCATCTCCTATGATGAATTACGATGCATGTTATTGACTTAGGAAATTCAGTTAAGAGATGAACTAACGACTGTTGACTCTTCTTCTCCTATGGAAAACATGGCCACTAGCCAACCCACCCTATTAGGCCTCCACGTTAGCCTTACAAAGGGTGTTTTTCTCCAAGAGGCATATTTGGTCTTGGTCGTTTTTCTCATCATCATGGCTCTCATACACATCAGCCAACTCATCAAGTTGGCAATCGTCTTTTTTTTTTCGCTAAAAGGGTCATTTTATAACGAAAATAAGAAAAAGAAAAGAAATACAGCAATTAGTACCTACATTTCTCACCCGCAACAACAGTTGCCCCCAATACACCCTTCCTCACTGGTTCCTACTCATAATTGGCAACAACTAAGTCATCAGAAACGAAATGTAGGACGTCTAGATGCATCCAAATCAAGATCTTTAAGAAAAGCTTCATAACAATAGTTACATAGCAGCACTATCCTCTCCCAATGGGAGGCTCTGATGCACTGTGGATACTTTCGCTAAAGCTGCATCTACCTTCTTGAATTCCTCTGCTATAGAAACCTTTTTACTTGTTACTACTTTCTTCACTGCGTGAGCCTTCTTCTTCGGATGACCAGGTTTCCGACGAGGAGAACCTTCAGCCCACACTGATATAGACGAAGACGAAAGTGGAAGAACTACTTTCAATTGCAAAGTTTCATCATTGACCGAACTCTCCAGCCTGGCCGAATTCTGATCGGCCCCACAATAGTCCAAATCATCATCCGTAGTTCCTTCAATGGCTGAACTTCTAATAATATTTGCAACTTCAGGTCCCACCAATGAACACTCCAAAGAAGGGTTTCCAATTTGCATAGAACTCTTACCTGCAACAAGTACTTTTTGAAATTCAAAAGGAGTGGTTGAACCACTTTCGAGCTTATCTGTAGGTCCCACTAGTGAACTCCCCAAAGGAAGTTTACCAATTGAATTAAAACACTTTGCCGCATCTAAGGAATTTTGAATTTCAAAACTAGAGTCCACGACCAAAGAAGCTGCTTCAAAATTATTCAAATTCTGTTGGGCCCCGCATGACCCCACTTGAAGCTCCAAACCAGAGTTCACGTCCAATGCAGTTTCTTCCAATCTAATCGAATTTTGTTGCGTAGAAAAGTCTTCCACATAAACCGAATTATGTTCCGTAGAAGAGTCTTCCACTCTAACCGAATTCAGCAGGGCCCCACAAGGCCTCTCATGAAGCTTTTCAAAGCGTTCAAAAGAGCCAATATCCTTAGTGGCCGAATTAGGTGGAAGTTGGTTAGTCGTGGGACCAACAAAGGTAACTACATTCATTGAAAGATTACCAACCAACGTCGAACTCTTGCCTTTATCTAAAATTTTTTGAAGTTGAAAAGGATCACTTTGAGAGAGAGAAAGATCAAGAGAAGAGTTCTCGCTAGACACGATCATCACATCAGAGGGAACCAACCTTGTAGATTTGAAATTTGAATTGAAATTTGAAATTGAATTTGCTGCACCCTCATTGGATGAAATAGAGTCCTCCAAACCCGCCACATCTAGAGCCACATGAATTTGATGTTGGAGTGAGCTTGGAGTTTGCACTCTCACACCGTTAGTAGGAATCCCATCCACAATAGGATTATCTGCTGGTAGGTTTTCTGCAGTAATGATAGAGGGTTGAACCTGCAAACCATCCAAAGAATCGTTTGAAGCAAACCTACAATGAAGACCCAGGTGGCCTTCTCGATTACACCGTGAGCACCGCAAAATATCATCCTCAAAAATTACCTTCTGAAGAAAACTAAAAACTCGAAGAGTTCCTGGTTCAAGGCGCTCAATCTCAACCTCATTCACTCGAACAACATCGACCTCCAATTCAACTAAAATTCGAGCATAATGACCAATAGAACCAAGAGGAGTTCGTCTATCAAGAGAAACAGGTCTCCCAACAGATTTTGCTATAGAAAGAAGCACTGTCTCATGCCAATACTCAAGAGGTAAATCAGGAAAACGAACCCACACCAACTTACCTGCTAGTTGAGGAGAGTGGATATTAAAATCCGGCCTCCATCGTTGAAAACGAATGTATTGCTTTCCAACATTCCAAAAACCTCTGCGCCACACCTCAGTCATATCTGCCTCACTATGAAACTGAAAGATGATAAACCCTTTCCCCAATGAATGTAAGATCACCCCGTGAGACAATTTCCAAGCACCCCTAGCTAGCTCTCGCAATTCATCCATGGTAGTGATGCGAAAATTAGCTCGCCCAATCAACGAAAAATGGAACTGATTTCTTTGCAGCTCGTATTCCTATTGCGGGATTACAATCCTGCGAAACTTACCCGCTTGTATAGGAGAAGGGAGGGAATCAATCTCAAGCAACAACGAACTCCCCACTACTCCCGCATAAGATTTATCCCCATTGGTAGGCACCTCTGGAGGCTTCAAACGCAGGAAGACCGATTCCCTAGGCACCTCCGAATTTCCTTGAGCTTCCATCTCCTCCCACAGATACTACACTCATCAAGTTGCACCAGAAAAGCAAAGAAATTTTAATCTCCAATAAAACTTGGCCTTCAGGGTGTTAGACTTGGCAATCGTCTTATTTGGCAAATTTTTGATAGTCTTGGACATAAAGGAAAGGACTGTTACCAGTGCAATCATGCCATTTTGAAGCGTTTCCCACAAACGACACCAAATGATGTAACAAGTACCACAATTCTAACTCAAAATCCGTATTGCATGTCCGATAACCCGAAGGTCAAGTTGGAATAAGTTTTAGAGTATCCAGATTGAAGTCCATGATTCCATACCCTAAACCCATGGATCTGGATTCTCTTGTTGAAGAACCTACCTTGCTGGGAAGTTGAATCCCAAGTAGGGGTCAAGAGGTGTTTGAAGGTGTCATTGAAGGTAAGACCTCCTCCATGTGTTGTTTAGGGTTAGGTTGAGGTTGGGAGTCAACCCCTTGAGCAAAGCACCCAAGTGTAGTAATGTACTAGGGGGCGGTTACTTAAGGCTGTTGATTGAACCAATCAACTGCCACAATTGACCACCATTGTCTGCTTGCAGGATTTTGCCCTAATTTGCCCCTTATCCTCTATAAATAGTAAACCTTGTGTTTTTAACTCATTATTATATTTGGGATTGCTACTGTGGACATTTAGGAGGCAGTGACCACGTGCTGAAAGGTGAGGAAAGCGTGGTTTGAGATCTGGATCTGTTTCCCTCGTTTGTTTGCAAAGCTAGTTGAGGTAAGTGAATCCCCTCACTCAATTCTCTTCCTTTAACTTTGGATTGATGTAGATCCATCTCCTTCATGTTGGGGTAACCTAATTGTGATTGATTGTATACCCTAATCAATGTGTTTGAGAGGATCCTATCTGGAAAACAAATCCCGCATTCGAATAAAGGATGGATCTAATCAAGGGAGATGATTTGGGTGTTAGATCTCTGTCAATTTTAGGTTTCTGATTTGCTCCTTTGTTATAGACTTGTTAAGATTGAAATTCAGATTAAGATCATCCCAAAACCGAATTGAAATTGGATGATCAAAAGTCTAAATTTCGGAGCTCGAAACTATCTGTAAAAGGGGTCGGTCACTAGTGGCAGTCGCTTGACCCAAGCGATTGGCAGAAGCAATCAGCTGGGTCACAGTAGCTATGTGAATTTGGTTTTTGCTCTGATATGACTCATGAGTCTTATGTATGCTTGTAACCCTATGTTTAGGTGTCCTCTGAGTCTACTGAAGGTTTTGTAATTGTGGTTTGATTGCATTCTATTAAGCTTTTACTTAATTTTAGGTGAGGACACAATATCTTGTTTATATGCAATGACATGTATATGATGAATAAGTTGTTTCCTATATTATTCATTAATCATGTACATTGTTGTAGTTGTTTAATTTACTTCAATATTGTTATATACTTATTGTTTGTGTTATATTTATATACTGAATCATTTCTTGATATTGAATGAATGGTTATGATATGATCTTGATTGATGTAGTGTAGTTGTGATGGAAAGGGTATCCAATTGGGCATCTTTGCTTGAGATATCAGAGAACTGTGGTATGGGACACGTGCTCACTGATGCCTCCAACACTATCATGACTGTTGGATGACATACCTAGGGAGTCTAGAATTGCATGGCTAGGTACCCTACATGATATTACCCTTTTGGTAGGGGAATTGAAGCCAAATGACCCGTGACAATGTTGACGTGACTCTGTTTCGTCCTATAGCGGTAAGTAGTCCGTGCGGAGACTCAATGGTCCACTGGTGTTTATGCAATGGCAATGTTGCATATGTTAGGGTTGGGCTCATGGATGTCTAAGGAACGGCTCGGGTGTCGTGAGGAGTCATGAGAGCATTCTGCCCCAATAATATGTGGATGATCATAGGGTTAGGGAGTGGAATCCAACAACGGTAGCCAGTCCGTGAGGGTTCTCATTCCTAGGTTGCGAAGGTTATGGCATCGAGTTGGTTGGTGCCATAGGGAAAGTATCTAGACTCCATATAGTGTGTTACCAGTATGACCTTGCATTGGATTAGAAACCCAGACATGCACCAGTACTTATTGCCAATGGTCGTGGTAAGAGAGTGTTGACTTAATCCCCAGCCATGGATGCCTAATGAGGACTTTACCCCTTTACCCAGGATCCCAATAGAGGTAATCAGTCTGTGAGGGATCAAAGTGACTAGACCTACCTAGAGGAGGGCTGATGTTATATCTTAAAGCATGTCAACTATTTAGAGACTTGCATAGTTAGATCTTAGTAGTATACATACTATTGAATATCATTCATATTATATATGCATTGCTGATTGTGTTGACATATGAATGAGAAATGTGTTATCCTTATTAAGTTTATCAGAACTCATTCATTTTCTTTGTATGTTATACTAAACTGTACAGATAGTTGCACGTCGTCGGACATTGGAGATAAGTCATATGAGAGAACCCTCTAGTATGAAGATGATGTGGCACCGTCAGTGGGAGATGGAGACAATGAAGCTTCCTATGGATGCTTGGAGTGCGCTCATAGCACCCATTGATGGCAGAAGGAGGCAGATTGCTAGACATTTTGAAGATCGTATGGAGAAGAACTGGAGAACCCCCTTCCTTGTTATTCATGAAAAACATTATTTAGCCTTAGAGAAAGAATCTGGAAAGAAGATAATTTAGTTTATTTTGATTGCTTCTTTTGAACTCGTTATTTCTTTGATTAATGATTCTTTCTTTGATTCTTTTATTGGAGTATTTGGACTCCTGTAATCCTTTGATTAATTATTTGAACTTGCTCGTGCTCTTGATTTATATATACTTGCATTTATTATTATTGATGGGTAAGACTGTAGATCCTGTGACGGATCGCACCCACTGGTTGTTGGGCGGGTAATCGAGACCGGCAGGTGGGGTGTAACAAATGATGAGTCCAAAAATTGGTCAATCCTTTAATGCCTGCCTGCAAAACAAGATTAGATGTGGGCCTACTCCACGGTCAGGAAGCCACCTCCGTATGTTAAGTCAATAATGGATCACCACAGAGCTTTGGCTAGATGTAAGGTTTAATTGAAAACGATGATGGAGGGAAATGATTTAGATACCTTCGATTTGAGTGATACTTCAGTTATATTAAGTTTACCTCATATGCTCAAGCATTAGATTCATTCATAGTTCTCCTTCATAGCCTTCAGATTGTAGGGTTCCCCCCCCCCTCAATCGAAGTCAGTTACAGTTTCCATATAGAGCCCGAACATCCCGAATTTAAATGGGATCGCGTCTCTTTCTATAACTGTTGGGTTTCTTCATGCTTACGCTACCTCTCAACTCAGTTCTTGAACCAATCCGACCGGACTAATTGAACCAATCGTGGATCATCTAGTTCATTGTTATTTTTTACTTATCACTAGGTAGAGAGGATTTGGACTTGGTTAGGAATCTTTTGTACACATTAAAATTGGGTAGCTAAAATTAGGTCAATTAAAGTCAAACAGTGTCTCTCTCTATGGTTCATCGTACTGTCCAAGTGGTTTAGGGTGTAAATCTTTAAACAAAAGGTTGATAAAATTCAAAACCCGTATAGGATCTGGTTGAGCATTTCTGAAAATAAAATCATTGTGTAACTTCTAAATGCTATAAAATGTACTAATAAGATTGAAAATATCCATCTTAATATTGGTTGTCAAACTGGGAGCTCCGCTTCCTTCCCCTCTTTCGGCCACGAAAGAAACAACAAAGTACCAAAGTGGTTGCGGGAACGGAACGAGACGCTTTGGTTACCGGCGAACGCTTCCAAAGGCGACCCTCACGCCCTTGAATTCTTATTCACGAATGAGGGAAAGCCAACAGAAAGATTCGATTCTGACTTCGTAGAGCCGGTGCTGCTGCTGCCTGCGCGTAGGGCCGTCCCACACTCGCTCACAACCGCTTATTTAGTTGATATTGTAGGGCCCGCGGACCTCGATCAAAAGAGGAAAGACAATGCCCATCATACCCTTCGGGGATGTCAGTTAGGCCATTCCAGGTGCAAAATCAATAGGTGCCGGAGCTGCTACAATTGCTTCAGCGGGAGCTGCTGTCGGTATTGGAAACGTTTTTAGTTCCTCGATCCATTCCGTGGCGCGAAATCCATCATTGGCAAAGAAAAGAAGCAAAGCCAGCTACCACAAAGACAAAGAATCAGACTAAAGGATGGCACCCCCTTTACGAACGGATGGTTCTTTCTTTCCCGCTTTAGTCCCTTTATTTAAGTCTTTTATTCTGGCATTAGATGCCAGTTTCGAGTGTACTGAGGTAGGAAAAGCGATGCATTTTTGATCAGTGACCGTAGAAAAGTGAATGCTTTCTATGATATCTTCTTTCTGGCTACCAAACGTGCTAATTGGTCAAAAGAGCTTATTCTGAGTGCTTAATCCGCCCTAGCTTGCGAAGATGTGAAAGAACGCGCTTATTAGACGCTGCAGGGGAGAAGGTTTGGGATGAGTGCTTGGGAAGTGGTGTATTGTCAACCGGCAACCGTATCTGGAAACAACGATTAGTGGATATTGGTACTGTCACTGCACAGCCCGAACACAAAGAAGCCAAGTAGCTAAAACCAAAGCGTTGGAGCTGACAACTGCGAGACTAGGAGAATAGGAAAGACTTGGTATATAATCCGTGCCTTCGTTCCGTGCGACTCCACTCCTTCGTAAGCCCCCTTAGAGATAGGGGCAAGCCGCCTTGTCTACGAGATTAAGTTTAATCCTAAGTCTGAGCTCAAACGTTTTGGGCTCATGTGGAAATGTTTTGACCTTGTGGGTCAATTATTGACGCATTCAACCAGCTCATGATCCTTAGGCTATACAGCATGGAGCAGGCAGAGAGATGAAAGGCAAACTTTAATAGGGGGAGGAATAGTTCGTGAGACCGATTGAACTACATCCAAGAATAACCCGGCACTTTTGGGCACTCAACAAACTCACTCAGGTCTCTCAGCCTAGTTGATCCCCCGATAAGAACCCGTGAGTGAGAGTTCAAAGAAAGAGCAAAGTGGGCAAATGTGCCGGAGCAAAGGCACGCCAGGCCATGTAGCGAGGTGCCGCCATACGACGGGTTCGGTTCAAGGGTGAGCTGCGAAACCTCTTCCTCTACTTAGAATGAATCTATATCTGTCTCAATTAGTTGTTTGTGATTTGTGCTGTAATAAGAAAGATGTTGCTATTCAACGATAGGTCTAAAGACGCAGGCATGGGCCTCTTCTGGGGGGCATTGACCCAAAACGAGTCCAGGTGAAGATCCACTGGCACTGGATGGCGGGCGGAGTGGAAGCAGAACCGGAAAAGGCTGCAATTCCAGAGACGGTTGACCGAGCCGCAACTCTTGTTTTGCTGCTTAAAGAGAGGTTGATTTACCTGCCGACGCTGGGGAATGGTCCTGGGAATCGGTTGCAATCTTTGGTACTGACCCCGGATCATCAATTGACTATTCAGTAGAGGAAGATCCCCTTCCGAGCCTTAGCAGCCTATCGAGGAAATTACCCGACATCCGGTTCTCCTCCCCAAGGTAGCATTGCCGAGCGGGCGATCCCTGTCTTGTTTATCCAGCTAGCTTTTATCCTTGGTACTAAAAAACTATTTGTGAAAGAACTACTCCTTATTTACGAATAAAAAGTACTCTTTTTGTTGAACCAACAAGTGAAGTTCTGCCGCTAAGACGTTGAGTGATTATGAAAGCTTTCCCCTGACTCATTTCTTTCCGACTTGGTGCTTTCAGTCTGTCGAAATTTCTGTGAAAGGCAGGGATTTACGGTAGTCATCTATCGCGACAATGGATCAACCCGATTTCCAAGCTAAACGAAAAAAAGAAAAATTCAAACTCTGCTCGTGAGACATGGTCCCTATTTACTGTAGTGCATCTCTAGGTGTTGGTAGTGAGTGAGTGAAGGACTCTCCTTAGAGAGGACGAGAAATCAGCTTGCTCGGGTTTCGGGAAAGGAGGGGTTGGAGTATTCTGCCCTTTTTAGGAACGAATCCCTTACTGTCCTCGAACGCATGTCTTGATCCAATGCCGGCGTAAGCTCCCAAGCAGTGGGAGGAGGGCAGGGCTCTGACCGCGTGCCTGTTGAAGAATGAGCCGGCGACTCATAGGCAGTGGCTTGGTTAAGGGAACCCACCGGAGCCGCGTAGTGAAATAATAAGAGTTCTATACATCAGCCGTGGAATACCTATCGAAAGCCAGCTCAGTATCTTCCCACGAATTAGTGAATTAGGCACGATGCTTCTGTGCAGAAGAACAAACTGCGGGTCAATCTTCATAAATTTCATCGTAAACGTGAAATACTTAATAAAAAAATGCGGGAGAAATCAAAAAGATGCAGGGTCTTTCCTTCTTATGCAACATGGCTAGAGCAGCTGTGGCCGAACCCTTGTCAAATTCAAAGGTAACAACTTATCTATATTAACCAAACTCTACAATCAAAGTGGAGACTTTGCTAAGGATCGAGTGCGGCTTCCAAGCCAGCGAAGACGAGATGCCGCCGCTTTCTTTGAGCGAGAGGCGAAAGACTGTGAAAGCTTCGTCGAACTTGAAAGGCCAATTGTTGAGTAAGGGGGGGTCGGGGGCGGGAGAAAGAAGACTCGGGATTGAGAGGCCAGCCAGGTCGATCGCGATAGAAGCAAACCTTTATTGTTTTTTCATAACATAAGATTATGTATCGAGAGAGTAGTATGAGACAAAGGTAATTTCCGATTTGATCGTATCTATCGGGGATCCATTTCAGCGTCACAAACTTTTTTCTTTTTTGTTTTCACACCAGAATTCTCTTTCCAATATTTATGTTATGAAAGAGTACGAAAAAAAAAAGGATCATTTTTTCGTTAATTGTTCAAACCAGAAAGAAACTTTGGGATTGCTAAATCACAGACGAAATAAATCTATAAAGCAACGGAACCATCATAGTATTTTTTGAACTCCTCTACTAGCCCACATAGTTTCCGGAAGGCATCTAATCTTATCCCTTTTTAACAAAAAAGTGGAATGCGCTTTCTTTTCGCTCTGAACCAGTAAATGCTTGTAATGGATAAAGCAAAGACAGAACCATCTAAGAGGAGGGCATTCTATCTCGTAGTAGGGGTGGAAAGCCATGATGATTTCGAACAAGGACTGCAAAGCACCCTTTCTCTGCGGAACAACATGCCCTTGGGATCTTTGCTCGACTTAAAGTTCGGGGTAGCTAAAGCTCCCTTTTATCGGGACGTTTTTCCACGTCGTAGATCACAAACGAAGGAGCGAAGAAAACCAAAACATATATATATAGGGGCGCGCTTGGAAATGGCGAAGCCTTTTTCAAACACCCCCCGAACCCCCGTAGTTCTTCCCTTTCCCTCTGGATTGTGGTTCATCCCTCACCTGATCTACGACCACCCTCGCTCGTGTACATGAGCCCGCTCTATTCGATCCTCTGTCGTCGCCGGGGAGCTCTTGGCGAGGAGAACTTAGGATAAGTTGCTAAAACAAACGGGAGGGGAGGATCGACCCGTTCAGTATAATTCCGAAGAAAGACTGTTGGCAGCAGGTGGAGACATTTCTTCGCCTCGATCTTCAAAGAAGACTGACTCCTCCTACTCCTCCTTCTCCTTTAGGATAGGATCGTCGTTGGTCCTTCTTTCACTAATGATCTCACCATTTTCTAGTAGTTCGCGCGAACGCGCGAGGGACTATCCTTTCTATCGCTTGCGCTTGCAGTGGGGGATTGAGATCGGGCCGGGACAACAACATCAGCTTCTAGGGATAGTAGGTTTTTTTTAATCCAACCATTCTAGTGGACTGGTCGATGCGCGATACAAAGTTCATGATGCAGAACTCTTTTGGTTCATCCTATCTTATTGGCTTAGCTCATCCTAAATAAAAATGAACTAAATAGCACTAATCCCTACAGGTGCCCGTAGTAGGCCGGCCACTGCATGACTGGACTTTCGCCCCAAGTCTTCTTCACCCAGCTGTTGAAGGAGTAGCCAGGCTGGCCAAAGGTCTTCCGAGCTAATAGGGGGCACGGACGACTGTAACTATGGGGGTTCGGGGGGTGTCCCCCTGAAACCGTCAAGCCCTAATCGAAAGAGCCTCAGTTAACCCTGTCTTTCGTTGATAAGAATTGATACGCTCTCGATAACTGGTACACCAGAGGTGCGTCCTTCCCGGTCCTCTCGTACTAGGGAAAGGTCCTCTCAATGCTCTAACGCCCACACCGGATATGGACCGAACTGTCTCACGACGTTCTGAACCCAGCTCACGTACCGCTTTAATATAAATCTATTCGGCTGCGTTCCCCCGTTCGAGAGTTAGAATCCTAGCCAGGTGAAGATCCACTGGCACTGGATGGCGGGCGGAGTGGAAGCAGAACCGGAAAAGGCTGCAATTCGAGAGACGGTTGACCGAGCGGAGGCATATCGGCTTGTTCAGTTAATTCAATAGCCTTTTTCATTGCCTTTCGAAATGAAACTCTATTTTTTAATTGTCCAGCTATATATTCTGCAAGAATATTAGGACCTCCTTGGCACACGTGACGGTTATCACCTCTACCACGTCCTCCTTAACGTCCCTCGTTACCTCGTGGGCCTCCGCATCTCTTCTCGGGCGGATGGACCGGAAGACTTCAAGCCCAACATGGAGCGAGGTTTTTTCATGACACGTGTAACAACATTTAGTATCATAGATGTAACGATCGTAGTATTGATTGTTACTGTCACTCTTAGACCTATTATTAACTGACTTGGCCCGGGCCTAAGTGAAAGTGAAGTGGTGGGCCTACCCATCCCAACCAGGGGTATGCTGGGATTCGCGAAGAGCAGCACCTTACGATGTTCATGACCAATCGGATCCTGACGTACCAGTAGGTACCAGAGGAGATCGCTAAGCTAAGTATTTATATGATACCCGGGAAAATTCGGGTTTCTCTGGTACTAAGGTTCTACCCTTTCTGGGGGAATTGCTCCCTTTGATCGGAGGCCAAAGCCCTTCCGAGAGGGGCAAAGAGATATTCCTTCCACTGCTACTGCTTCTATGCCTACTGACTGCTACTCGTCCAGATGCGACCTATGTCATTGATGTCGGTCCGTATCTTTGGTTTCATAGTCAGGAGTATAATAAGTCAATTTGTAATCTTTAACACCAGCTTTAAATCCGACACTTGCTTTAGTCTCTGTTTGTGGTGACATAAGTCCCTCCTTAAATTTTTAAATTAAGAATTCTCACAACAACAAGGTCTACTCGACATGGATTAAGCGTTAATGAAACCTTTCACAGGAATCCTCTATGTTGCCTACGTTTGCTGGCAACACAGCCTGCAAACTCCGGTCCGAGACCCCAATACTGACTCTATAGGGGTAAGGCCATAAAAAAGATTAAGACAGAAATAAAAAATATAAGAATATGGGAGATTTTCGGCTCTTAATCCTAGTGGTCCTATCGCCCAATCCTACTTGTCCAGTCACAAGTGGGGAAAAAAAAAGATGCCAACTTGATTCAAAGCTTCTGTCACAAAGCACACAATGCATGGAATTTCTAGTCCATTTGGATAGTAGCTCTATAATTGGTATTCCTACATTCAAAAGTTGCCAATCTTTTTTTTTTTATTATTTTTTTATTTGGTATGATGTGAAGTTTCCAAAAGAAGAACCACCCAGATTTATATGAGCGAGTGGGGGGGGGGGGAATAGTTAGCAAACAATAATTCTTTATGAGCTAAATTAGTAGTAAGCCTAGTTGAAGAGTGAGAAATTAAAGTTAAAGTATTGGGATCATAGTTCAAATCTAAATTGTTGATAGTAGAGGAGATCCTCTATTCCGTCCACACGGAGGTTTGTGGTTCGATCCTCCGTTCCCCCACACTCTCCCCCCCCCCATCCCATCCTCAAGGGCTTGTGGGCCCCCAGTCACGATGACTGGCATCAACTTGGTAATAATTAAATAAATTAAAAGAAGAAGAAGAAGATAGCAAAGGAGTTCACAGGGCTAAAAGTGAGCAATATTTCTTGTCCAAAACATCTTCTATTCACCACCACCTCAGCCAGGGTAACCCCTCTAGTGGATAATAAACTGAGTATTGCTCATCATTTGGTCTCAATAGTAATTGCAATGGGGGTGGGGGTTTGATATTTTGATCAAATAAACCATCCGAGTACATTGTAAAGCACCAATAAGGGACCTACTTTTGCTTTACTATACAATGTTTCTTAGTTACCAAAAAGAGAAACATGTTGTAATAAACATAGAAACAAACCATGGTTGTGATTTATGTTCCTAAGTTTATTTTATAAGATGCTAATGGAGAGGTTCATACACACTTAGTCCACTCACAAGAAAGAAAAATTGTGCCAGATGGACTCATTACAATATCCATAGAAAACACAATTTGGATTGATTGCAACCCATTTGGAAAAAGAAAATGTTCAATACTAATGGATTCGGTTACATAACCATGAGTTCCCAATGCACGAGATCTTGTAGCATTTACCAATGAGGCCCTATCAATTAGTATTACACAGAAGAAATCAATTCTAGATACTAATACAATTAGATCCGCTCTTCATAGGCAAACTTGGGATTTGTGATCGCAAGTAAGACCAATTCAGGATCATGGGATCCTTTTCTATCAGATAGGTAGGGCTGTTGCACAAAATGTACTTCTAAGTAATTGCCCCATAGATCCTATGTATTTGTATGAAGAAGAAATCATATAAGGAAGGGAGTCTTTCCCTTGACTTGTACTGATGAGAATTTGACTCTAAGAACTTGAACAAAGAGCTGCTGAATTGGCCTATTTCTTGCGCATACCTATTGAAGTATTTTTTAAGTAAAAATGAATGCTTTCTCAGCATGAGGGAAAGAACTCAAGAATTCTCTTTTGTATACCTTTTTTTTTTTATGGCTTTTCAAAAGTTTCTTTAGAACGCTCATTTCAACGCAAAAGCAGACGTATATGGAACACCCATAAAACGAAGCAGTTTTTGTCCACCAAAACTATTGTTTATATGTATATATAATGTATATTGATGTGTATGTCAAAAGCATGATATGTGATCATATTGACTTCATTGAGTTCTGTGGAACTCACTCCTTGAAATATATTTCTTTTTAGATTTTGTTGCAAGTTATGAGGACTCCATTTACTTGGAGAGTTCGCTGTTGGCAGAATCCTATGAAGGATCGGCTGGAGAGACACCAAGGTACACGGAGAGTCATGTCCCTTTTGGACTGCACCTATGGAATTTAAGCGTTTTGATATTCCAGAGATATTTTATGGAGACATTGTTGCCTTGATTTCTTTGTTGTACACACTTTATTGTATCGTTAGGAAATGCCATTGAATACTCTAAACCCTTCTTGAAACATTTGAGACTTCTGCTATTGAACATTTTCTTTATTTAAACACTGATTTTGACTTAGATTAACTTTGATTAACACTTTAGATAACTGTAATAATTTTGATATTTGTGATCTTTCTTTCTTTTTCTCTTGGATTATGCTATAGGGTGTTATGGGTTATGGATTGGTCATGAATCTGGATCCTGTAGTGTATCACCCCCACAAGTATTTAGATAAGTCTGAATCCGGATGGGTGGTGTGTAACAAGTATCCTCAACAATCTTTATTCACGAGCAAGAGCACCTTTTTTTTTTTTTTTTTTCTAAACTAATTTTAGTCTACCTAGACTTAGAATTGAAAACAACCAAATATAATAGTATGGTTAGAGATTACCTAACAAGGACACTTTACCCCTTATTTGAGTCTAATGCAATGAGAACTGTATACCCAAATAGAAAATGATATGCACCACAAATGACCTTTCAATAACCTTCTATCACCTGAAGCTTAGCTTCTACATACTTGCTTAAAAGCCTTGGTATGTTTTTGAAGGGTGGAGTAAGGATGACAAGCAAATACAATTGAATTCTTACAATTTGGGAGCTTAAGAGTATTTAATTAGGCTTATATAGATGGCTTTCAAGTGCCTCAGCCCAACTCCTAATGGATAGAAAATGGACAAATTTTGGCCTTGATTGATCACCTTCTGATCAGATGGATCGTTGTCTAATTAAAATATAGTCGTTAAAAAAATAGAACTTGAAGCATTTTTACCTAGACGGATCACTTTTTGGTCAGATGGTTCACTGTCTGCTCAGACGAAAAATATGACTAAGCTTCTATGACCCAAACGGAGAACCGTTTGCAGCCTAGAGTGGAATTACAAAGGGATTTAGGTTCTCCTAACCAACCCTATATTGGTACACATGCTCCTAACATGTTCTAGGTCATTTTAATGACATGATGCACATGGTTTTAGTGAAAATGAGTACGATTACATTTGTATGTGCAAGGAAGTGTCATAAGCCCTAATTTGCTAAGTCTTCTTGCTTGAGCTTGAGTTGATGTTCATTGATATTCTCAAGTCTTCTTGCACTTCATTCTTCATGCTCATCTTGACTTTGACTTTATGTTCATCTTGGCTTGGTCTTGGCCTTAACCTGGGGTTGGGCATCCGGTGATGAGTTGAATTTAATCAACTTGCTCTCATATTAAACTAGACATACATAATTCAATATAGCCATTAGTAATTCATGTTTGGTTATCATCAAAACTAATAGAGGCTGATGTAGCAATGCTAACATGGCATATCCCAACAACGATTAATTATTAAAATTGCTTTGCTTAGACTAAACAATTTATGGTTCCATTGTTGAACCATTGTTTGAAAATAGGAATATAGATAAAAATATGGAATGCATGAAATGTTTACATGTGCATATTTCTGTAACTATAAATATGTGACATTAGTCAAAATCTACTACATAGGACTTAGCTCTTAGCTCTAGTGGATTCCATCCGGATGCCTCGTACATATGAAGATTCAACAAATTTGAAATTTAAAAGGATCATTAATTAGCTATAATTGAAACTCTTCCAAGTTACACCAAACAACTAGTCTATTATCATGGTAGCTTTAAGAAACTAGATAATGTCAACATAAATGTTAATATAACAAGTCATATGGGAAATAGGGGTGCAAGTTTGGCCCTGATGGCCCTGACCTGCCTTAAGCCCACCCTGAGCACGAATAGGGCTTGGGCTAAAGATTTTGGCCGGGTTAGGGCCAAAATATTCTGGCCCTAAGCTAGGGCCAAGGAAGGGCGAGCCCTGGGATTACTCTCGGCCCACCTAGTCCATCCTGGCTCGTCCCTGATTTTGGCCCTATTCTTGGCCTTGATTTTGGCCCTGATTTTGACCCTGATCTCGACCCTCATCTTGGCCCTGATTTTGGCCTTGATTCTAACCCTGATCTTGGCCTTGATTCTGGCCCTAATCCTGGCTCTGATATTGGCCCAAATCTTGGCCTTGATCTAGGCCCATGATTTTGGCCTTGATTTTGGACCCTCCACCCATATAGAGAGGGATTAATTATAATCTACATGGGTGAATATTTGACATGTGTCAAATTTTAAAAATATGATCATGTTTTGTAAAAAAGTAATAAAAATAAATTATATCTTCATTACTAATGTAGTAAACATCCACCTGATTTTGGCCCTATCTTGACCCTAATTTTGGCTCTAGTCTTAAAGTTAATTTGACCCTGATCATGTATTAAATTTTTATCTTAATCTTCACATTAACATTGATATAACTATAAGTCTCGACTTTGACCTTCAGTCATTTTGATCATATTAGACTATGAGTTCACTTTTTATTTTATTTTTAAGATAATTTTTATTTTTCGAACTAAGTCATTTTAAATTTAAAAAATCATTAATTTTTTTTGGGACTAAGGTGAGATAATATATTATAAATAATAAAAGCAAATATATAGAGAATTAGTATCTAACATATCTACACCCCAACTTCTCATCATGAATATTGACATCTTTCTTTTGCCTCCAATGTGATATTTCAGGGGAAAAAAAAACTTATTAAGGATAGATAGCTATGTTTGTAACTAAAATATAATTTTCTTTAACTACGAAAAAAATATCAATATTAAATTATCGTTGATTTACTTGTTAACAAAGTTTTGAATACCACACACACACACACACACACACACACACACACACACACACACACACACACACACACACACACACAAAATAAAAAAAATATATATATATATATATATATATATATATATATATATATATATATATATATATATATATATATATATATATATATATATATATATATATATATATATATATATATATATATTGAACAAGGATATCAATGGGAGGGGTTTTCGATTTCCATCACCAAAGTAATGGAAGATGCTTTAAATTTCCATCATCAAAGCGATGATAGACTTTCAGATATCAATATAAAATTATGGAGTATGAATTTATTTATGTTTAAAGCAACGCTATCAACTTATTGACTATTTTATCATTTTGTATAAGCTTGAATCATCTTATATTTCTATGAATTATATTTTTAGTTTATTTATGATACTTTTATTTTTATTATTATTATTTCTTTTATGAATTTACATTTGATATTTTAGGTCCAATGATAGGACCAATTAAGGCTAGGGTCAATCAGGGTCAGGGACAAGGCTAATTAGGGTTAGGGCCAGGGACAGGGCCAATCTGGGCTAATTAGGATCAGGGCCAATTAAGGTCAAGGCCAGGGCCAATCAGGGCTAATCAGGGTCAGGGCCAATCCGGGCCAATCCATCCCGACCCGGCCCAATTAGGGCGAGAATGGGCTTGGCTTGGCTCTGTAGGGCTTAGGTCCAGGGACAATAATCCTTGGCCCTGAACTAGGGTCAAGGCTGGAATGGGCTCATATTAGAACATATAGGGCTGGGCTTGGTATTGCACAAGCCCGGTCCTACCCGGCCCGATGGTAGCCCTAACGGGAAATAGTGTGCTTATGAGTTTTTCAAATTTTCCATTAAGGCCTCTCTTAAAAATTAAAAACGAAAAATAAACATTTTCTAGCAAACAAAATTTTATGTGTTGAATTTTCTGGAGTTAAAACTTTGAGAAGTCCTTGAAACAAATGGAGGTTAAAGTAAAAGTCAAATTTAATGGAAACCTTTCCAATTGGAGTAGGCATAATCAATAGAAAGTTTTTTCAAGTTTTCAGGACAATCAATTAACTAAAATTTTCAAAATAACCTGAGTCTTAATTTTAAGAGCAAATTACATACGTATATATCCTTGAGTTTACATTCAATTTCAACTAATACTACCGCAAAAAATTCAGTGACAAAGACATCTCTGAAATTTTATTTTATTTTATTGGTAATCACATCTCTGCAAGTTAAACCATTTAAAATGGGAAGACTATAATACCATAATTTATCTATTTTAATATTAATATTAGTTGAATTGACTAAATACCCTTCTTAACCCATTCACAACCCAAGTTAATCTTTCCTATTCTCCATAGATCTCCAATCGTTGCATGGAGGAAGAAAACAAAGTTCTTAAAATTACTTTCGGCATCATCTTTAGTAGCAAATTTGAATTAATCCATGGGTTTTCTGGAGCAGAAAAGGGTTTAAATCCTTCTGTGTTGTGATAATGGAGGGATCCTCTAACAGAAGTTGATACAAAGAAACACGCTGATGGAGGAGGAGAGAACAAGTCGACGTATAAAAGGGGAACTGCAGCTCAGTTGGAGCTTCTCAAGAACACTTACGCTGGTTGGAAATATAGGAATTGTTGTGAAAGGGTAAAACCGGTACTATCAAAAAAAATTAAAAAAGTTGGATAAGGATAAAACTGGCATTTTAATTTATTTTAGAGATGAACTAGTAATGTTATCGTTTCCCCAGAACATAATTTGTAGGTATGGTTTTTGTATCAAATCTAATGTAAAACAGTCACATGCCTTTTTTTTTTTTTTTAGCAAAATAATCACATGGTTGGATGTATATACTAAAGTAGTTTTAAATTATAGCAATCGAAGTATATGGGTTTTTATTGTTCTTTGTATTGAACATATTATTAACCTCTAGAAATTGAACATTTAGATTGCAAATGTTAACAATGAATTGCCGGGTTATCCAATTCATGGAGCTTCTGCAACTATTAATGTATACAATCCAACTCTTACAGACTGTATGCAGTTTACAAATGTTCAAATTTGGATTAATGGTGATCCAAATGAATCCCCCAATTAAATAATGACTGGATGGTCAGTATGTCTTTAACAATCTAGATTTATTTGAACTCGTTCCTCACTTGAATCGTCACCCCTTCCCCCAAAAAAAAAAAAAAAAGACCTTTTAGTTTATAATTGAATAAATTTTGAATGTTATCTAACTTTATTTTCTACTGTGACACCCAGCCCAAATCTAGCCCAAAGACCCGATCTGTTTTGGGTGAAGTAGGGTTTGTTTAATGTTGACTTTGAAGTTTTGATTTCAGTTTTACTAGCTTTGAAAATCTTAGGAAACCATATCAGACCTTTCCCTTAGGATTGATCCAATGTCCCAAAATGAGGAAGATGTCTTTGTGGGCCATCTCAGTAGAAGATATGATGTTTGACCCAAAACCCATGGATATTGATGATGGTGTTTCTTTATGGAAATCTTTTTTGATTTGGAATTGAACTATTTATTTGTGATGAAGAACTTGGTTGATGGACCTAAAGCCTAGTTGGACTTGGTTTGAAGACATGCCTCCATATTAGGTAAGTAGTATGATGTGTTGAAAGAAGTCCATCCAAAAATATTGAAGTTAGGCCCATTAAATCCTTTATTTTGAATAAGCTGTCCAGGCAGGGGCATTTTGGTAATTTTCTATTTTGAAGGTTTTTAAAAGCTTTATTTCTTTGAAATTCGTGTTAAGCTATCCCACTATGTTTCTAAACCTCTTGATGGCGTGGGAAGGACCTTAGAACTTCCTCTTTGGCAACCAATCAACCAACAGGGTCAGTTTGGTCAGTTTGATGAAATCCTAGTAATTCTTGAACCCTTTGTGCTATTTAAAAGGGGGAACTCCATGTGTTTCACTCTCAATCTGTTCTAAGCCTTGGGAAAACGTGGGAAGAGCCCTAGAACCTCTCCTTCGAAGCCAAGGAAGATCCTCAAGCATCTGTTCAGGTTTCTTCATCGGTTTCTCTTCTAAAAAGTTGGTATTCAATTCGTTTCTTCTTTAATTCATTCTTTCTTCTCTACTTATGATCTTCTGATCATGAGAAGCGTATTACACTACTGTAATGACCTCTTCTCTAATTCTATTAGCCCTAGAGTGAATTCCCCCAATTCACTCTATGTTCTTGAAGCCATATGGCGATGATTCTTGAATTTGACTCCACCAAAGATCTTGATGATACTTTCCCTGAATTTTTCACCTATCTTTATGATTGTGGGAAGGTCTCATACTATTACCATGACCTTCCCTTGTGTCCTCATGATTGAGGAGTTGATCCCTGATATTCCTTGGACCATTGGAAACCTGAGGGGAGAGATTTTGAGGGGAATTCTTGGGTAACTCTCATGAGAGGGTAACCAATTGGGAACCCTTTTATTTCTGTTAATTCATTGGACCCTCCCCAAAACCTTTCTTGATTGTAAATTCTTTGCCCTAGGGTGAATCTTTATTCTCCCTAGTCTTTCCGTGGGATACACGGATTCTTGTTAGTAAATCCCTAATTGTATGATTAGAATTTTTTTCCTTTCACTTTAATTGTGAACTGTTATAAATAATATTTATTATGGATGTCCATTACCCCAAAGAGATTGTACTTCCAATTGAAGATCTCAATTACCTCAAGATGCAATATTGGTGAAGATCACAACCATCTCATTACACAATATTGGCAGTCAATATTTCCATTCTATGCACCTTCTATCTTGGGCGGCAATCTATCTTTCCATATCAAGAATATCTTATTGTGTGCAAGAATCATATATTGTATTTCCATATCAGAGTAGATGCTCCTTCTACTATAAATATGTAATGCACTCAACTGAATGAATTAGTTCTGATTGAACTCATCTTGTCTTTCTTCTTTGTATCTAATATATTTTCTCTTTATTTTATAACACGTTATCAGCACGATTCCGCTCGAAGTAATTATGAACGACTCCACTCGAAGTATTGCGTTTTGAGAAGAAAGACAGCAAACTATGTATCATTATGTTTTCTATTCCAAAGTGAAAACAATGATCAACCTCCTTGCACGTTTTTGTAAACAATGGAGTTTACCTTGTCCATCTTGAAATGTAAGTGCATCATGATAAAAAGGTATGTGTTTTATTGAATCTAAGAATCAAACAAATAATAAGATATTAGATTTCTTTAACAATTGTGATTTGTCATTAACAATTGATTTTATTTATTGTATATAGTGGTTGCTAGCTTTGCACCACGAATATTATTAAATGCACCTGAAGTTGCAAGATTTGAAACTGTAAATGAATACAGTTCTACAAATGCACATGAAGTTGCAAGATTTGAAACTGTAAATGAGTACAGTTCTGCAGATGCACTTGAAGTTGCAAGATTTAAAACTGTAAATGAGTAAAGTGTTCCAAATGCACATGAAGTTGCAAGATTTGAAACTGTAAATAAATACAGTTCTGTAGTTTTTGAAATTAAATCTCTATTGAAATTATAAGGAGAAAATATTATTCATGAAAATATGTCAGCAAATTTTCAAGTTTCAGATTTGTTGTTACAGTAACAATATTGTAAAAGGAGTTTTTTAAGAAATACTCTGAATGATATCATGTTTATTTGTGGCTGAGTAAAATAATGGACTATTAATGAAAGTCATGAAGCTCATCTTATTGGCTCTGTTCCATTCCCTGAAGTGAATGCATCAATTCATGATATGCCTGAAAGAAGGTAAAATTAAAATTATGGTCATGACTGTAGAAGAGGATGAGGCAAAAGACGGAATAATTACCGTCATTATTATGGAAGTAAATAAGAGAATAATAAGGATTCTCAATATAACAATTCAAGAAGTAAAGATAATATTTTTTACCGATGTGGTATGAAAGCTATTAGACATGTATTTGTCATACTCCGCAATATTTAATTAAGCTTTGTCAAGCCTTAATTAAAGAAATAAAAATAATGTGGAGATAAATTAGATTTTCCATAATCATGATATTTGAGCAATTTTTGCCTATAAAATGAATGATTTTAATGGCCTCACAGATACTACATATCTAGATGCTGCAAACTTCTTTGAAGATAATAGTTGAATATTTGATTATGTAATTCTTTTCTCTTCAAATCTCATCTCATATGTTAGTTTATCTTAAATTTAATCTTTTTCTTCTATAAAATTTTTTTATTGACTTTCTATATATCTTTTAATATATTTTGTTTCATTTTGATGAAGAATGTGAATATTCTCTTATATGCTGTGACGCATATTATACTGAGAGAAAAATATACATATTTCTCTTATTTGATAATGCGGAAGCCAATGTTCATATAAAATCGGTAGTACAACATTGATTGGAAGCTCCGGAAGAGCTAATCTATTATTATCTGGGAGATAAAATTGGTTATAAATAATTCATTATTTTGTAGTAAGTCTCAAAGAAACTTATTAAGTTTCAAAGCTCTTTGCCAAAATTATTATCAGATTGAGACTACAAATAATAATATAAATAAATATCTATACAAAGTTATTAGATATTTCTCCCAATTTGTACTACACGAATATCGCATGATTGAAACACATGCTTGGGTAAATCAAATGAACATTGATTCCAATAATTTTATTATTTGGCATGACCGGTTGGACCATTCCGGATCAAGTATGATGCGAAAAATTATTGAAAATTCAATTATCATCCATTGAAGAACCAGAAGATTCTTCAATTAAGTGAATTTTCTTGTATTGTTTGTTCTCAAGAAATATTTATTATTAAATATTCACCAGCTAAAGTTGAGATTGAACATTCTACGTTTTTGAAACGTATAGAGGGTGAAATGTATGGGCCCATTCACCCATCATGTGGACCATTCAGATAATATATGATTTTAATAGATGCATCTATAAAGTGGTCACATGTATGTTCATTATGAACTCGCAATTTGGTGTTTGTGAGATTGTTTGCTCAAATAATGAGATTAAGAGCATAATTTATGAATTATAAGATAAAGACAGTTTGTCTTGATAATGCTGGTGAATTTACATCTCAGGCTTTATGATTATTGTATAACAACTGAGATCACAGTTGAATAGCCTGTTACTCATGTTTATATCCAAAATGGTTTGGTAAAATTATTTATTAATTTTCTCCAATTAATTGCTAAACCATTGTTTATGAGAACAAAGCATCATTTGTACGCATCAGGCCAAAAAGTTGTCATAAATTCTCCCTATTACAATTGGCTTATGGTCAGAAGCCAAATATTTCTCATCTTAAAATTTTTGGATGTACGGCTTATGTTCCAATTGCTCCACCACAGCGCACAAAGATGAGTCCCAAACTAAAGTTGGGAATATATGTTGGATATAAATCTCCTTATATAATTCAATATATTGTTAAGGATAGGAGATTTATTTAATGCAATATTTGCTAAGTATTATTTTGATGAATTAGTTTTTCCAACATGAGGGGGAGAGAATAAACAGTTGGAAAAAGAGATTGATTGTATGCATTATCATTATCTCATTAGATCCTCGCATTGAGCACTGTGAACTTGAAGTTCAAAGGATAATGCAATAAATATTATAAATCACCTCGCGATTTGTGGCTTGCTAAGAGTTACTAATCTCATATTCCAGCTGTAAATGCTCCAATTAGAATTGATGTCCCAGCAGGACAATCTATCAGTGCAATTGAAATTAAACCACGTTCAAAAGGTGGAAAATCAATCGGTTCCAAGGATAAAATCCTAGAAAAAGAAAGGAGCAAATGATCAAGATGGTCATAAAATGGAGACAATTGATTATGAAAATCCTGAAGACATAACTTTCTATGAAACCCCAGAAGAGGTTCAGGTACCTGAAAATAATGAAGAGATCTCGATTAGTTATGTCATTGCAGGAAAAAGATGGAACCGAAAAGATAAATTTGTCGACAACATTTTTTATTGTTGAAATAATACATCAAGACGAGGATCTTGAACATAAATTTGTTGATGAATATAAATCAATAAATGATTGGCCAAAATGTAGAGACGCAATTCAAGCAGAATTGAATTCGCTTGAAAAATAAAGTTTTTGGACCTGTAGTCCAACATCTGAAGGTATAAAGCCAGTGGGGTACAATTGAGTTTTCTGCGAAAAAATGAAATGAGAAAAAGAATGAAATCGTGATATATAAATCATGAATTATGGCACAAGGATTTTCGTAGATGCCTGGCATTGATTACATGGAAACATGTTCCCTCCCCAAAACCTTTCTTGATTGTAAATTCTTTGCCCTAGGGTGAATCTTTATTCTCCCTAGTCTTTCCGTGGGATACACGGATTCTTGTTAGTAAATCCCTAATTGTATGATTAGAATTTTTTTCCTTTCACTTTAATTGTGAACCTCATTTTCTCTCATTGGTAGACCATTTCCAATGCCATTCTTTATTTTGAAATACTAATGTGATATTCCTTTATCTATCTTGGGTTGTTTTTGTGTGAGTTGATTATGGGTAACTCTCATGAGAGGTAACCATATCTGAAACCCTAATGTTCTTTTATCTGTTGGAAACTCCCCAACACCTTTTTAGATTGTGCATTCTTTGTTTCTCTTTCCCTAGGGTGAATCTTGATTCCCCCTAGCCTTTCCATGAGAGCCATAGGTTATGTATGATGAAATCCTAACCCCTTTGTTATAGACCTATTGAGATTCATTTTCGGACTAAGATCTCCCCCATATCTTCTTTTGGGTTAGGTTGTACTTGGTCTTCAACCCCATGAGCAAAGCACCCTTGTATAGAAATATACATGGGGGCGGTTGCTAGTGGCGAACGATTGAACCAAGCGACCGACTGGAGCGACCGCTCAGTCTGTTTTCGAGGTTTTGCCATATTTTGCCCCCTGATCGTTATAAATAGCATCCCTCGCCCTATTAACACATTTTTATGTTCGGGATTGCTATTTTGGGCGATTAGGCGGCTGTGGAAATGTGTGGGATTCAGGTTTGAAGTGCTGTTAATGTTATGGAACCTTTTCTCTTCTATTCTTGGTGATTCTGGTTAAAGTAATGAAAATCCATCTGCAATTCTCTTCTTTTTAACCTCTAATTGATATGAACCCATCCCCTTTTTGTTAGTGGTTACCCAATTGATTTGTTGTACTCTTTTTCCAATGTTCTTGATGACATCCTGTCCAGAAACGAATCCCTGCATTTGTTAATGGATAGATCCAGTCAAGGGGAGAGTTTCTGGGTAATCCATTTATGATGATTGTTAGTTTTCCCTTCACCTATTGTCTTTAGGAGTGTTAGATTCGAGACTTAGGCCATGATCACCCGAAATCCGGATTGAAAACGGATGATCAGAAGCCTGAGTTTTGAATTGAAACTCTCTGTTTTTTGGGCGGTCACTAATGGCGGACGCTTAACCTAAGCGACCGGCTCAAGCGACCGGCCGGTTTCCAGTGTCTGTGTAAGTCTGATTTTGGATTTGTTTTGACTCTTGACTCTTATATATTCTTGTAACCCTATGCCTAGGTGTTCTCTATTTCAAGTAAAAGTGTTATAATAGTTTCTGGAATTCAAGTTAGAGGAATTTTACACAATTACAGGTAAGGACATGCATTCTTATTTATATGCAATTACATATACATAATGATTCAACTGTTCTATTTACTATTCTTTGATCATGTATCTTGTTGTAATTATATAAAGCATGTGAATCTTCTTGTATAATCACTGTTTGTGCTGTTCCTTAATGTACTTCATCTTTTATGATATTGCACAACTGTTCATGATATGATAAAGAGTGATGTAGTGTAGTTGTGATGGAAGGGGTATTCCATTGGGGATATCTTGGCTAGAGATATCAGAGGGCTGTGGTATGGGACACATGCTCACTGATGCCTCTAGCACTATCATGATTACTGGATGACATACTTAGGAGAGTCTAGAATTGCATGGCTAGGTACCCCACATGCTATTACCCTTTCGGCAGGGGAATTGAAGCCGCGTGACCCGTGACAATGGTGACGTGACTATGTTTCATTCTACAGCGGTAACTAGTCCGTGCGGAGACTCAGTGGTCCACTGTTGGTCATGCAATGGTAGGGTTGCATATGTTAGGGTTGGGCTCATGGACGTCCAAGGAACAAACTGGGTGTCGTGAGGAGTCATGAGAGCATCCGCCTCAATTATATGTGGATGACCATAGGGTTAAGGAGTGGAGTCCAATAGCGGTAGCCAGTCCGTGAGGGTTCTCACTCCTAGGTTGCGAAGGATATTGAACCGAGTTGGTTGGTGCCATAGGGGAAGTATCTAAACTTCATATAGTATGTTATCATTATGACTTGCATTGGATTAGAAACCCGACATGCGCCAGTACTCATTGCCAATGGTCGTGGTGAGACAATGTTGACTTAACCCCCAGCCATGGTTTGAGAGCCAGGTGTGGACTTTCCCCTTTGCCCAAGATCCCTACAGAGGTAACCAGTCCTTGCCGGATCAGAGTGATGAGACTTACCTAGAGGAGGGCTGGTGTATATCTTAAAGCATGTCAGCTGTTAGAGACTTGCATAGTTAGATCTTAGTAGCATTCATATTTTTGCATACCATTCATATCATTTCATATATGCATTCGTGGATTGTATTGATATATATATGAGAATTGTCTGTTCCTTACTGAGTTCGTTAGAGCTCATTCCTTTCATTGTATGTATTATATAAATTGTACAGATGGTTGCACAATGTTGGAAGTTGGAGATGATTCGTATGAAAGAGCCTTCTCGTATGAAGCTGATGTGGCACAGACAGTGGTACATGGACTTGCAGAGCATGGAGCCTCCTGAAGATGCTTGTGTGCACTTTTAGCACCATTGATGGCTAACGGAGGCAAATTGCCAGGATTGTTATGATCGAAGGGAGAAAGATTGAAGGACATCTTTACTTGTTAATTTAGAAAACCCATTTTTAGATTTAGAAAAGAAACCCAGAAAGAAGATTATTTAATTATTCTTTTTGCTTCCGCTGATCTCGATATTACATTTGATTCTTGATTCTTTCCTTTGATTATTTCTTGGATATTTATTGGAGTAATTGGACTCCTATAACCTTTTTATTAATTATTGCACTATTCTTGCTCTTGATTATCTGTATTTGTATTTATTATTGTTGATAGACTAAAACCGTGGATCCTGTGACGGTTCGCACCCACGGGTTGTCGGGCGAGTAACCGGGCCTGGCGGGCCGGGTATGACATCTACACTCTTAAAAATCAGGTTAATCCAAGCTTATATCGTGACCCAGAAACTCATTTATTTACATTTTAAATGGTATATTTAATAACTTCTAGTTCTTTAATTTGTCACATCAAAACATGACTTACAATAATTCTTTTCTTTTTTCATTTTTTATTTTTTATTCTTGGGATCAAAAGACTTACAATGGTTGGTAACACATTATATTGTAGTTAATAATTCTTGCTCTTTTTCTACATTTTTTAAATTGATTGATAATATTTTTTCCCTTTTGTCCTAATATTTATTTTGGGAATTGAGGTTCACCCAAGCCCAACTTACTAACTCATTGATTACATCCTCAGGAGGGTAATTTTTCACATATAAATACTAAATATAAGGCAAGGCTTCTCCCCTGGCCCCGAGGGGATTTGAACCCTTGACCATTCCATGCATATTTTTCTTTCCATAGGTTAAATTAAAAAAATATGTGATGAATAAAGACACCATATATAAACATTTACGTTTATGAGAATCCTTTCCCTCTTTGCACTTTTTAATCTATTAATTTCTTGTATAACTAATCAATTTTTTTATAAAATACTTAATTATTTAAATAATTAAAATTTCTGGTTGTTGTATGGTCTTTTTCGCTTTTAATTTAAATTACAGTTTAGCGGGAAGAAAAAAAACTAAAATTTCAAGGTGTGCAGGGTGATAATTACAAAAATGGGTGCCCCAATACTCAATGCAGAGGGTTTGTACAAACTGACTGATCATTTAGGCCAGGTGCTATTATAAATCTGATCTTAGAAACAAACAGTTTGAGTTCCATCTCGTTGTTCACCAAGTATAACTTTCTTTTATCTTTTATTCCAAGTAAGTCATCAAAAAAATGCATATTAGTGACATTTGTATCTCCTCTTTATGATCGAGGATGCCAATCTCACATAGACATGTGCTGTAAGAATAGGTCTCATACAATTAATCGGTATATCTTTTGATAAGACTAAATTAGTAGATTGCATTTAGATCATTGTTGGTAATTCTATTGATTGTTTTCTTACAGGATCGAAAAACTGGGCACTGGTGGCTGCAATTTCAAGGCATAACCGTTGGTTATTGGCCAAAGAACTTCTTTAATTCTTTAGCTATTGGTGCTAAAGGTGATTCTTGGGGAGGTGTCATAAGAATTGGTTCTAAGGGAGAATACCCTAAAATGGGGAGTGGAATGTGGCCTAAACAACGATATGCATGTTTTTTACATGTGGTTGAGTATTTGAACAGGGACTATAGTAGGAACCGTAAACATTTGCTTGGATAACAAACATTGCAATTGTTGGTAATACATCAAAAGTAATTCAATTCAATTAATTGATGGGGAAAAAATTCCTTACCTGGATTCGCTTTCCCTTACTTGAAGTATTTGCAGCGAAAGTCTAGATCCACGTTCTCGTTCCACCACCAAAGATTTACCGGCGAGATTCCACAATCACAGGGAAAGGGAATAATATCCACAACCCAAATGCCGTGGATTAATGGGATGAAGATCAAATACTAGGAAAGAAGAATTTCTAAGCCTGCGATTCTAAGAGAGAGGGAGAGAGAGATGGAGCCGTCGTTTCTCAGAGATTCGCTCGTACGAATGAATCACTCAGTTACTTACTCACTAATGCGGTGGTTACCAAAATATATAACCCTATTTTGTAACCGCCCTAATAGTGAGTTTCCAATATTGCCCTTGGGCATTTAATTTATTAATCAAATTAATAAATTCCAATAGCTCCCACTTGCACAAGGGCAAGTGTTAATCTTTCAATGTGTCCCAGACACACTTGTATATCCCAGATATACACATTCAATCTCTCTGCTATGTATCCCAGATACATAGACCTCTTGTGTCCCAGGCACACATGCATATCCCAGATATACATATATATTGATCTCTTCACTATGTATCCCAGATACATAGACCACCTGTGTCCCAGACACTAATATCCACAAGTCATACTGGCAAAATGGGTTGTGCGACCGGTGATATACCTGCACACGTGAACCCCAAACTAGAAACCTTCCCAAGAAGGCAGAATGGCACATCACTCATAGAAACAAATCAAATAAGCATTAGTATAACACAGTGTCCTAGGTTTATTCAAACTCACCAGACTAAAGGTATCTCGATCCCTCTGAGAGATCACCTTCTTGTCCTTAAAATGTTCACTACTGTAACACATACAATTGGCGCCAGCAAACACTTTTTAGGGTGCAGTTGAATCAAACATTTCCTTTCGCCCCAGACCATCATTATACTTAGGATTGACTCCTTTCCCGGTAGTGCCCCTTTAGGTCGAATCAATCATGACCATAGGTAACACCCCAAAGTAGCCACATCAACCCTTCGTTTCATGATGTCGTCGAAAGTCACTAAGAACACTAATGGACCATAAGGTCCAGGACTCACACAATGAGAGGAGCAGGGATCCATCCTCTTATTTCCAATGATCGATAAGCACACATAGTATGATATATGTGCTATGGTGGAGCATTCTATATACAATAGAACGTATGTCCATCTCAACACCATACAGGTCTTAGTCTAGTCGCAACCTCTTGCACCTAACCCGAGTTTCTTTATTGTCGCTACCCTAGCGCCACATAAAGTACTCGCACCTGGCTCTTATAGGCAACATGAATAGTGGGAACATTCATGTCGATTCTCTTCACAATAGAGAAACTCATCTTGATTCCAAATCAAGGCGACATCATGATTATAAATTGACCTACACAAAGTCATTCACAATCCGTCTCATCTCTGCTCGCCTCCAAGGTGCCAGAGGCGAATGCTCGTGTGAGTGAGCCATTCTCTTGCCTATTGACATATCTTGTTTTATGCTAGAAGAAACACAATCACACAGAAAGTGAATAAGAATAAATGCTGGAATGAACTCATATTACTCATTAATAAGAAAGTCTCGGTACAAAAATAAGTCACAATCTCATAAGCCCAAGGATTTTACATGAGAAATAAAAACATCCTTGGCTATAGGTTTGGTAAGAGGGTCAGCTACCATCAAACTAGTCGATATGTGCTTAAGTACAACTTTCTTTCTTGATGTAATGTCTCTAACAAAGTGATATCTCAACTGTATATGTTTGGTCTTCCCATGATACTTGGGGTCCTTGACATAGCTAAGAGCTACCGTACTATCACGGTAGACAAGGGCAGCCTCTTTGGATGTCATCACAATCCCAGTATGTCGAAGGAATCTCCTCAACCAAACAGCCTCTTGAACCGCAGCTGAGCATGCTACATACTACTGCTTCCATGGTCGAGAGGGATATACAAGCTTCGCTTCTTGCTACACCACGAAATGGCCCCGCCATTCGGTAAGAAAGCATATCCAGGAGGTTGATTTGCGCTCATCGATGTCTCCAGCCCGATCGGCATCACTATAGCCAACTAACCGCAAATCCGATCCTTGGTAACACAACATGTAGTTACTCGTTCCTCCGAGATATCTCAATATCCTCTTGACTGCTTTCAGTGCTCTATGCCGGGTTTGATTGGTATCGACTAACCAAACCCACTTTGCATAACAAATATCCGGCCTAGTACACATCATAGCGTACATAAGGCTACCCACTTTGCATTGGAATATGGAACTCTTTCCATCTTGGTTTTCTCCTCTGGAGTCTTAGGACCCATATCAAGGCTCAAATGCAAACCCTTCTCCACTTGAGTATCAATTGGTTTGCGGTTGTGCATCGGTATCTCGTCAAGACATTGTCAATATAGGTCTCTTGAGATAAACCCGAGTAATCTCTTTTGCCTATTTTCGACAATCTTGACACCAAGCACATAGCTTGCTTCACCCATGTCCTTCATATCAAATACGGAGGACAACCATTTCTTAGTGGTTTCCAATAGCTCTTTGCTATTGCTAGCCATAAGTATGTCATCTACGTATAGTGTCAGAATGACATAATTATTATCAGATCTCTTGGTGTAAAAACACAGTGGTCTTCCTCAAGCATGGAAAAACCATTTTCCATCATAGCTTGGTGGAAGCGCACATTCCATTGTCTAGATGCTTGCTTTAAGCCATATATGGACTTCTTAAGCTTGCACACTTTGTGCTCAAGTCCATGTGCTTCAAAGCCTTGAGGTTGATCCATATAGATCTCTTCCTCAAGTTCTCCATTGAGAAAAGCAGTTTTTACATCCATCTGATAAAGCTCCAAGTCCAACTGAGCAACAATGGCTAGTATGAGGCGAATTGAGGCAAACCTAACCACAGGGGAAAAAGTTTCCTCATAATCAACGCCCTCTCGTTGGGTGTAGCCCTTAGCCACTAAACGAGCCTTGAATCTCTCAATAGATCCATCCGCCTTTCTTTTGATCTTGAGAGCCCACTTGTTCCCAATCGCCTTTCGGCCTGGCGGCAAGTCAACCAAGTCCTAGACATGATTAACTTTCATCGACTCCAACTCTTCCTTTATTGCTTTTAACCATTCCTTTGAGCTTGACCCCGTAAGAGCTTCCTTCACGCTCTTTGGTTCATGCTCATCGACTGAAATCATCTCACAGTCGATCTCTTCAAGAGTTACCATGTAGGCTTCATCCTCTATGTCGAAACGTCGACGAGGAACTAGCCCGAGCCAACTACGGCGTAAGTGCATGTCAGATTGCTCACCGTCTAAGGTAGCTATCACATCTGCACTCCCACTCCCACTAGGATCTTCTGGATGAACCCCAGGTTCATTATCCAGAATCTGAATCCCTGGAGTGACAAGACCACTATCTTGTATCTCAAAGAATTCCGATGATTCTTTGTTAACTCCTGAAAGAGATGGAAAAACATTCTCCAAGAATGTTGCATCCCTAGACTCAAGTTCCGTTCTCCTCTCATTCTCATCTAGTCCAATGAAGACATGGCCCTTTGAGGGTTCAGAATATCTCACAAAGATACACTTTCTTCCTCACGGGTCCAAGCTTTCCATATTGGTGAGAAGTAGAGTGAACATATGCTGCACATCCCCATGCGCGCAAGTAACTCAAATCTGGCTTCCTTCCGGTCCACAACTCATATGGTGTGGAAGAAACCGATTTGGTTGGAACTCTGTTGAGGATATAGGCCGCAGTCAGCAAAGCATCTCCCCAATAAGAGATGGGTAGATTTACCTGCGCCATCATGGATCTCACCATGTCTAGCAAGGTTCTATTCCTCCTCTCACCAACCCCATTTTGCTGTGGAGTCCTTGGAATAGTAAGTTGTCTAGATATCCCCTTTTCATCACATAACCCTTTGAACATATCGGAGAGATACTCTCTTCCTTTATCCGTTCTAAGAGTTTTAATCCTTTTATCTAAGCGATTCTCAACCAAGCTCATGAATTTCTTAAAACATTCCAGAGCTTCTGACTTATGAGAAATTAGATAAATGTGACCATACCTTGTATAGTCATCTATGAATGTGATGAAATAAGACTGTCCTTTTCTAGTATGCACATTCATGGGTCCACACACATCTGAATGGATAAGTTCTAAAGGAAGAGAGGCTCTCAAAGCCTTTTTAAATGGTTTTCTAGTTGCTTTTCTGCTAGACATGACTCACGGGTTGGCAAATCGGATAGTGAACCTTGGCCTAAGAGACCTTCTCTTGCCAACCTGTTCATCCTATCTAAGCCAATATGTCCTAGTCTAGCATGCCACAAATTAGAATCAATACACACAGTATTTTGGCAAACAAAAGTATTACTAGAATTAAATGAATAATCAATTGTATCCAATACAATGAAACCATTATCAAGAAAACCATAACCATAAATTGTATCACCCAGATACAAAACGAAAGAATTGTTTTCAAATACAACTCTAAAACCATGTCTTAAAAGATAAATAACAGAAACAAGATTTCGCCGAATGTCTGGAGCATACAACACATCATGGAGTAACAGCGTCTGGCCACCTCGCAAAACTAATTTGCATGTGCCTATGCCATGAACCTCCACGCTTGAGCTGTTCCCCATCGTTATTCTTTTGCTTCCTCTTGGAATACGACGGTATTCCACGAAGCTCGAGCATTCCCTTGTTATGTGTTTTGTCGCATCTGAATCAACAATCCACAAAGGATTTAGTTCAGCAAGCATAGTAGAACTTGTTACATAACAAGATGAGGTATAACACATAGTACATACCTCTTGCTTAGTGCAATCACGAGCAAAATGACCAGGCTTTCGGCACTTGAAGCAAATCAAAGCTGATTTCTTCTTGCCAGCACTAGTCCCCCTTGAATGCTTGGGCCCACTCTTGTTTTTGTTCCCACCCTGGTTACTTTGCTTGGACCGCTGAGGTTGAGCTTTCTCTCTCTTGCGCTTGAAGCTCTGCACTCTTACTAGTGCTAGCTTCAGCAGCAAACACATCGGTTTGAGGGGTATCGGCCAACATCCGATCCTCATCAAGCTCAAGGTGCTTGGCGGCTTGATCGAAAGTCTTGACCTCATCGGCATGAGTCAAGAAGATCTTCATATGCTCCCAAGTCTTTGGCAATGACACGATGACTGCGGGAGACCTGCTCCTCATCGGTCTTCGGCGCGCCCACATGCGCTCAACTCACTAATCATGTTAGACATGATGGTTATATGCTTGCCTCATGGTGTGACCCTGGCGCATCTTATAACCGTCAAAAGTGAGTCCGAGCTGGCGGCCTCTTGTGGTGGAAGTCCCTCCATCTTTGGAACTTCACAGCCTCCCACAAAGACTTTGCAGTCTTATGCTTCTCATAACGAAGTATCGGGTCATCCCTCATGGAGCTCGGGATTGTAATCCCGGCTACCCGGTCTTTCCTCTTCCAAGCATTGTATATATCAAGGTCCCTGCGATCTTTGTGCGGTGGTACCTTCCTCAAGTGGGTTCATGGTCTGGTTTATGGTCTCCAGCATATCCTGCTCTTCCAGGAGATATTGCACCTTTCGGTGCCAGAGGTCATAATTCCTCTCATTCAGCTTATCTCCTTTAGTGAGGTCAGCAACAATGCTCTTGGTAGCAGCCATTTTTTTTTAGAGATATTACATACAAGAATGAGTTCAATAAATCTAGCATAAAACACAACTCATGCAACAAAAAATCACACTAGCATAGTCAACCTATGGGATAAGCACTTAAACCAAAAGAGATGCTAAAAAAACATTCAATCAAATTCTCATGCAAACCCACATAGACTTATACATTAGCTTCATTCTGTGCAAGAAACATGATTGATAGACCCATAAATAAAAAATAGTTTTATTAAAATAAAACATGCAATCATGTTAAAACTATGAGATGGTTCACACAGAACACTTCTTCCTCATTAGCTCCCACTAGGCCCCAATAGGCCCTCAATGCCCAAACATCACACAGATTGTCGAGCCATTGGTGTCCAGTAAGTTAGAAACACATTCTCGAACCGGGACGAGACCAATATCCAAAAAAATCCATCTCCCAGACGGATTGCCGTCTGCCCGCACGGAATTCCATCTGCCTTTTATGCCCAGGACGGATGACCGTCGCCCGCACGGAAATTCCGTCTCGGCATTCTGTGACCAGACGGATGACCGTCTGGCATTCTGTGACCAGACGGAATTGGAAATTCCGTCTGGGTCACTGTGACCACTCTGATAATAGACGGACGACCGTCTAGTCAGACGGTCGTCCGTCCTGGTCCACAGTGACCAATAACGGCGATTTTTCAATTTTTCTTGAACGAAATTTTTTAAAAAAAACGGTAAAACACGTTTTTTCACTCAAAAAACATCCAAAAACACATGAAAAAAAATCCAACAATAAATTTTAAACAAAAAATTATCATCATGGATTATCAATTCATGCAAATCTTCATTAGGGAAATTCACAAGGATCTCCCACTCGGATCCGAATCAAAATTAAAGGTTTCCAAAAACCCTATCAATTCTCCCATGGGTTTCGTATTAAACCCTTGATCCTCCCATTGGATCCATACAATAAAATTAAACAATGGGGAGGAACAATAAACGTGGGAACCAATGGCTCTGATGCCAATGTTGGTAATACATCAAAAGTAATTCAATTCAATTAATTGATGGGGAAAAAATTCCTTACCTGGATTCGCTTTCCCTTACTTGAAGTATTCGCAGCGGAAGTCTAGATCCACGTTCTCGTTCCACCACCAAAGATTTACCGGCGAGATTCCACAATCACAGGGAAAGGGAATAATACCCACAACCCAAATGCCGTGGATTAATGGAATGAAGATCAAATACTAGGAAAGAAGAATTTCTAAGCCTGCGATTCTAAGAGAGAGGGAGAGAGAGATGGAGCCGCCGTTTCTCAGAGATTCGCTCGTACGAATGAATCACTCAGTTACTTACTCACTAATGCGGTGGTTACCAAAATATATAACCCTATTTTGTAACCGCCCTAATAGTGAGTTTCCAATATTGCCCTTGGGCATTTAATTTATTAATCAAATTAATAAATTCCAACAGCAATGATATAAATTATATACCTTATAACGATGTAACACATGTAGCTGATATTAATGTTAGAGGACCTGGTGGACGTTGTGGCTAATTTTTCTACTAAGTTGTAATTAATCTTGATATGTCTCTACTTAGTTTTTTATTATCATGAATAAATGAATATGTCTCCCTATAGATATATGCTCCCGTGCCTTTTTAATTTTACCCATAATTATGTATATATAATTACCCAAAGCCTATCAAAGTAGTCTACTAGGCCCACAAACCTAAACAAAACATCTAGAAGCAGTAAGTGGCAGCACAATTACCAGTCGTTCTAGGTCAATTTAAGGTTAAAACATATGTGAATCTAGAAGGGTGAGATTTTTAGATAGATGGAAAGTTCTAGAAGTCTATTTTCTAACGCAATAAACGGTGACCAATTTTCTATTTCCTTGGGGGAGTTATTCTCAAAGCCACCTCTCCACTTTGAAGCACATTGAAACTAGTTAACCCTGGAGGAAACACAACCAACTTCCTCTTAGTCCCAACTTTCAATGTCCAGTAATTGTCATTTTATAGTTTCAAAAAGTTTTTATTTAATGGGGAAGTTAACTAGTAGAACTAGGTAGTCATTTTCAAGTGATTTTTTGGAATTGCCTATGCATGGAGGGATGTTCCCAATGCACTTTTATTTAAGCTCTTTATTGTGAAAGAATTTAAGATATTGGAATGAAAATTGAGTTTGGCCTTTAGCTTCTGAGGAAGGAGTTTTCTTTTCTTTTCTTTTCTTTTCTTCTTCTTCTTCTTCTTCTTCTTCTTCTTCTTCTTCTTCTTCTTCTTCTTCTTCTTCTTCTTCTTTTTGTATATACTTTTTAGATCTTATTATAGGTTATGAGCACTCCATCGAAATGGAGAGTACGTTGCCACGTGAATTCTATGAGGGACCGACAGGCTAGAATGCAGACGCACATGGAGAATCATACCCATGTTGGGATTGTTCCTATGGAGTCGAGTACTATTGAGGCAACGATAATCACCTTATGTGATTGTAGTTTCCCTTGTTGTCACACCCCACCTGCCGGTCTCGGTTACCCGCCCGACAACCCGTGGGAGTGATCCGTCACAGGATCCACGGTCTTACCCATTAATAATAATAAATGCAAGTAAAGATAATCATGAGTAAGAATAAGTGCAACAATTAAATAAAAGGATTACGGGAGTCCAAATACTCCAATAAATAATGAAGGAAAGAATAAATGATAAAAAATAATATGAGTTCAGTGGAAGCAATAAAAAAGAATTAAATAATCTTCTTTCCAGTTTCTTTCTCTAAAGCTAAGAACTTGGACTCAAGTTTATCAATGTGAGGGGTTCTCCAATTCTTCTCCATACGATGGGTAAATTGCCTGGCAACCTGTCTCCTCCATCCATCAATGGGTGTTATAAGTGCACACCATGCACTCGCAGGAGCTTCCGCACAGGCTATCTCCATTTTCCATTGTTGGTGCCACATCCTCTTCATACGAGAAGGCTCCTTCATGGAAAACCAATCCATCTTCCGGCGTATATCCTCCACCTATATAGGCTAATATAACATAGAAAAATAAAGGAATGAGTTCGATGAATTCCAGTAAGAACAACAATAATTCTCATCCATATGTCAAACCATCAGAGATGCAAATATGATATGTATGAAATGCAAAAGTATGAATACCACTAAGATCTAACTGTGCAAGTCTCTAACAGTTGACATGCTTTAAGATATACCAGCCCTCCTCTGGGTAGGTCTAGTCATTCTGATCCGGCAAGGACTGGCTACCTCTGTAGGGATCCTGGGTAAAATGGTAAGTCCACACTTGGCTCTCAAACCATGGTTGTGGTTAAGTCAACACTCTCTCACCACAACCATTGGCATGAGTACTGGTGCATGTCGGGGTTTCTAATCCAATGCAAGTCATAATGGTGACATACTACATGAAGTCCAGATACATCCCCTATGGCACCAACCAACTCAGTTCAGTATCCTTCGTAACCTAGGAATGAGAACCCTCACGGACTGGCTACCACTATTGGACTCTATTCCATAACCCTATGGTAATCCACATATTGTTGGGGCGGAAAGCTCTCATGACTCCCCATGACACCTAGTCCGCTCTTTGGACATCCATGAGCTCAACCTTAACATACCCTACCATTGTATGAACAACAATGGACCACTGAGTCTCTGGCACGGATAGTTACCACTGTTGGATTCAACAAAGTCACATCACCATCGTCAAGGGTCATCCGACTTCAATTCCTGTACCGAAAGGGTAGTAGTATGTGGGGTACCTAGCCATGCAACTCTAGACTCTACCTAGGTATGTCATCTAGTAGTTATGACAGTGTTGGAAACATCAGCGAGCATGTGTCCCATACCACAACCCTCTGATATCTCAAGCCAAGATATCCCAATGGAATACCCTTTCCATCAGAATCACAAACCATCATCATTATCATACCACATTCATAATTGATAAAGCATATGTAAAGACAATACAGACAACAAGCATATAATAAGATCAGCATGCTATACATGGTTACAACAGTATATAAAATGAAAGAACAGTATTGAAAGACACTGGACTAGCATGTTCAAGTCATTTCATAAAGATGAGGTTGTATGTCCTTACTTGTAAATAAGTAGAAATCCTCTAGATTGCAAACCAGAAATAATTATAAGACTTTTATTGGAAACAGAGGACACCTATAAACAGGGTTACAATAATATGTAAGTCAAATGAATCAAATCGGACAAAAGCCAGAAGTTACTTGCTCTCTGGATATCAGCCGGTCACTTAGGTTGAGCGACCAGCACTAGTGACCGCCCCAAAAACAGAGAGTTTCAATCCGAAACTCAGGCCTCTGATCATCCGATTTTGATCCGATTTTTGGATGATCATAGTCTGAATTTCGAACCTAATACTACCACAACCAAGGGGTAACATGAAACCTAACAATTAACACCAATTTGGTTACCCAAAATCCTCCCCTTGGTTAGATCAATCCTTTTCACGAAAGCAGGGTTCGTTTTCGGACCTAATCTCATCAAGAGCATTAAAATGGTAGGTACTGTAATGAGAGGATCATGAACAACCAAAGAGGAAAACAAATCCATTTTAATCATAGCTGAGGGTAGAGAATGAGTGAACAGGGAGTCACTTACCTCAACCAGATCAGCTAGAAAAGAAAGGAGAAGCTTCCAGATCACCAGCAGCACTTTGCTCACCTTGTAGCACGTCTCTACTGCCGCTTAACCACCAAAAAAGCAATCCTGAATATAATATTCGTAAAATAGATGAGGGTTGCTATTTATAGAAGTCTGGGGGCAAAATAGCGCAAAACCCCACAACTAGGACCAAGGACTAGGCGGTCGCTTGGTCCAATCAACCACCACTAGCAACCGCCCCCTAGTATATTGCTATACAAGGGTGCTTTGCTCAAAAGGTTGAAGTCCAAGTACAACCTAACCCTAATCAACACATGGGGGAGGTCTTACCTTCATTTCAGACATTTCCAGACATCACTTGCCTTTCAGAGATCCAACTACCAAACAAGGCAGGCTCTTCAACAAGAGAGTCCAGATCCATGGGTTCAGGGTATGGATCATGGGCTTCTATCCGGACACTCCACAAATTTACCCAGCTAGACCTTCGGGTTCTCGGACATGCAATACGGATCCCGGGTTAGAAATACAGGGGTAGTTACACTTGTGACCATTTGTTATATTCTTCTTATTGAACCCATAGATGGTGGCACTACTTTGTCTTTTGAGCCTCTTTGAGATTTGAGTCATTTGACTTGACTAAATTTGGATAATGACTTTGAATTCAAAGTCATGGATAACTGTAATAACCTTAATATTACGACTTTAATTTGACACTTTATGTTCCTTTCTTGCTCTTAGATTATACTATATTGTATTATTGTTATGGATTAACACTGAACCTAGATCATGTACTGTTATCACCCACACGAGTATTTGGGTGAGTCCGGATCCAGCTAGGTGGGGTGTGACTGAAGTTGGTATCAGAGCTCAGGTCCATTTTAAATCCTAACTTTAATACTACATAGTGGGAGTATCTCGAATCACCGATCCATAAGTGACTGAACTAGGTTAGAACTTAGAAGTGAATAATATGTTTCAACCACTAACTTGAAACACACAATGGAGTGAATAAGCATAATGTAGCTAACTGAAATAATACACAATAATCATATCAAACCCAAACCCAAAGTCACATTGTCACACCCCACCCAGCTGGATCCGGTCATACCCAAATACCTGTGGGGGTGATACACTACAGGATCTAGATTCACGGCCAAAACCATAACACAACGCAATATAATATAATCAAAGAGCAAGAAAATATTAGAGTGACAAGTATTAATCAAGTAGTAAAATGTTATTACAGTTATCCAATATTTGAAATCAAAATCATCATCCCAAATTAGTCCAGTCAAGTATCAGAGTTTAAGGGAAGGTTGTATATCAGCAGAAGTCTAAGTTTTCAAGAAGGGCTCAAAAGATTAAGTAGCGCCCTCATCTATCTGCTGGATGGGAAGGATGTAACACATAGATACAAGGGCAACTACTATGTAATGAGATATCTCTAGTGTCTTAGAACTACTAGACTCCGTAGGCACAGTCTGAACAAGCACACGACTCTCCATGTCGCTATGTTCCTCTATTGTGGGTCCCTTGTAGGACTCGAACAGTGCTGGACTTTCGAGGAGAACGGGGTCCTCATATTCTACAATAATATCTAATAAGAACATGTACATAAGGGAGTATGAGTTAAATAGAACTCAGTGAGGTTAGCATAACCATATATCATGCATTCGTCACACATTTCCATAAGCAATCCATGTATAGTATACAATGAGATGACTGAATGTATATGTATGCAAATATGCTCTTACTTCTAACAATGGGGTCTCTATGGTAGACACGCATTAAGTTATACACCAATCTCCTCTAGGTGGTCTTAGCACTCTCCCTCATGACACTCAAGTACGTCTTTTGGGCTTTTTGCGGTAGTTGGGTCAAGTCACATCAAACCATGGCCAGAGATTAGGTTACCACTCTCTCACATCACCATTGGTCTGAGAACTAGTGAGTGTCATAAACAACCCTAGGCCAAATGCAAAGTCATGAAGTCTCGTACTACGTGTGGTCCGGATATCTTCCCTCATGCCTAGTGCCCTTATGATCTAATATCCTTCTCTGCCTAGGAATGGTATCCTCAACGGGAGGCATCTGTTGGATCCCATTCCTTAACCCTATGGTCATCCACATATGTTGGGGCAAATGCCTCTCATGTCTCCTCATAACACTCAAGCAATCTTTTGGACGCCCATGAGCCCAACTAACATATGTACGTAGCTCTACCATCTCATGATGACAGTGTGTCTGGTTGATGCTCACAGGACCCAACCGCAATCATCACGGGTCACTCAGCTTCAATAGCACTACCGAAAAGGTAGTAGTACTCAAGGGTTCAGTAATCAATACATTTAGACACTTTTTGACCATGTACCTAGGTCTAAGTGAATGTAAGGTGACTAGGGTAATGGGTGAACCCACAACCCTAGTCAGTATACAAGTATGGGTGGATAGTGTCCTACCAACCAATCCACACATTCACATCATTTCAATTTCATAATTCAAGTAATTTTAATAATAATAAACATAATACCACATTATCTTGCGCGAAGTCACACACAATTTGTAATAGATACAAGTTAACAATGCAAACAAAAATTTAAACCACACTAATAAATGCACAGGATATGGCAATGTATTTTCCTCACCTATTAATGTCAACAATACTCTTCAAGGTCCTAAAAGATTCACCAAAGAGGGTGCAAGCAACTCAAAATAAGCCTAGAAACATGAGAAATCAAATGAGCAATAATTGGGGACTAACCAGGGATCAAAGGGGGCAAAACACCCACCCAGACTAGGGGGAAGTTGATTGAGCGTCCTAGAGCAGGTTGACCACCCTTGGTCGACCGCCCAGCTGCGACCAATTTGGTCGTTTTCAACTCCATTTCAAAATCAACTCAAAATGGGGCTTTGGGGTCTTCAATGGAACAATAATTGGGTTCCCAAAACACCCTTCAATCACCCTTAAATAGTTCCCAAATGAAAAGCCACAATTTGGGCTCTCCGTGTCTGCCTGCAGGTATCTTAGAGAGGTCCAAAATAGTTTCAAATGCAAAAGGATTGCATGAACCAACATTCAATGGGTTTGTGAGACATTAATGGAGGTAGAAATGAGCATTCAATACTACCCAACATCAATAACCACAACAACGTAGCATTTATTGTTCATAGATACCTTCAAAACTGAGGAAAAGAAGGGTTTCACGAATGCCGTACTTCCACACTCGTTTATTGAGACTATTTGTGCTCCGATGCTTCACCACGTGCGAAGGATCCACCAAACTCCAAGGTTTTCTCCACTCCCAAGCGCTCAGCCCCACTCTAACATAAAGAAATGCATTTGAGAGAGGAAATAATCCTAAAATAGGATTTTAAACCCGAAGTCCTGAAACTGGGCAGGGGCGGTCGATCTAGGCATGCAATTGTCCCCACTCAACTGGCCCTATTTCTCCTTCGTGTGAAGGCTGATTTCAATGGGCTTCAAAGGGTAGAAAGGTCTTTTCAAGGCCTAGTCAATAGTATAGTTTACCTTGAAATTTGAGGACTTGAAATTTGAGTCCTCTAGCATCAGTTTTTGGCATGCCAAAACCTCCTTTTTATCTTTCCGGGTTGACTTTCTCTCTCTTCCTGAACTCCACAAGTGATCGGGTCTTCATCGTTGTCATCCACCTCCATACGTTCGATTTTCGAACACCTAGGCTCTACCTGAATGGTCTAGAGTTATCGTCTACTCGAGCTTTGGGTTTGTGGTCCTAAAACCAATGGGTTAATGGGTTAGGATTCTAGGGGATTCCACACACATGGTGAGAGTAAACAAGCAAGCATAAGCTACAATAATATATATAAAGTAATAAAGGTGCATAAGTGTTAAAAATATTACAAACCCAATATCAAGTGCAAGCGCATCAAAAATCACGCATAAAAAGTACATAATACATGTCCATAACTAACATAAGCCGAGTTGGGTAACTCAAGATCAAATAAGCATCAAAAGGTGAACCAAAATACTAGTACTGTGGAGGTGGTGGAGGCAGAGGCATGTATTGGTGCAAAGAGTGTCCCAGTGGATGACACGGTCCTGTACGTCCCTCACCTGTTGGAATATATCCTGTTGGAGGGTCTCAATCTCTATAATCAGATGCTCCACATGGCACTGGCTTAGTTCAATCCTCCTTAGAGAAGCCAGGAGCATCGCCCACTATGAGGGGTCAACTGTGAGAGTGGCGGATGTTGGTGGAACCTCCCTAGCTTGGGAAGACTCGTTGTCCTCCATAAGGCGGGTGGGTGGCCCCTCCTCCCAAATCTGATCCTCCTCACCATCTGCCAATAATATAGGAGAGTTGGGTCCATCCCAAAGACCCATATGAAAGAGAAGTCTCCTCCCAATGTTCTCCCCCATGCCCTCCGTACCTCCTCTGTATCACTAAAATCCACCTTGAAGTACCTAAAAATGTGGGTCAAGAGCCACCCGAACCCAAGGTTCACCACCCGAGGCTTCTCCCTAGATAGATCATTGCCCTCTGGATAATGTAGGCGAGGTCGATGGGATACCCTATGTATACATACGATAAAGGTGACGAAATCCTGCATTAGAGAAATGTCATCCTAGTACCCACCTTTGGGCATGATATTGAGGCCCACATGCGATGGATGAGTCTAGGAAAAGGGAGCATACTCCTGCCCTAGTGCATGTGATCACACTCACGATTGCACTGCATAGTAAAGATCAAGAATCGCTCGGTGTAGTGGATGGACTCATCCCCACCCCCAAGTGGAATCTATCTTTGCTCACAAGGAACATAAGGTACACCCAAAATGCCGCCAAGAGACTCAGTGTTGAAGTGAATAAAAGTACCTCACATGCGAGACGAGATAGAAAGCATTGTGTCTCGTTCGACGACCTCCTCCTCTATGAAGGTCAAGTTGTTGTAAAAGTAGCAGACCAGCTCGGGGCAGGTTGTCTCATCGAGATCCAACATGCAACTCCAGCCCAATGCCCCAAATCTCTCCTTGATTCAGAATGGAACAATGGGGTGAGGCTCTACAAGCCTACCATACTCGATGGGTCTATCTCTGAAGTAGTGGTTGTCTAAGAACTCTACCACAGTTGTGCCAAACAGGTCAGAACATTGTATCCCTCACCCATGGCCACCCATGGGTGTACACCTACCACCACGGTGAGCCATCTAAGAATAAAAGAGGAAATAAAGGAGAAATAAGGAAAAGTGGAGAAAATGTCATGAATAGTGAAATTTTTGAAGAATATGATAGATGGAGTAAATGAGATGCAGATCTAAACTGAAATGCATGGGAATATATCAAGAATGTTGTAAAAGGTATGAATCTACTATAATATTCAAATTCCTTAGGTGAAGATGCAGAGAGATATCAAACCTAGAAAACAAAGTCATGAGTTGGTGGTTAGTACACCTACTCAATCGGTCGGCAGTAAAACTTGATGAGGTGGTCAAACCTTGTCTTGTGTCTGTGGAAGGAAAAAACCTAGATGCCCATTTTAAAAAGCTAGACACGAGATATTTTGATGCAATCCTAGGCATGGATTGGTTGAAAGCTCACAAGGCAGTCATCTCATGTTCAGAGAAGAAAGTCCAATTTCAGGCCAATGGTGCACCTATCTTTGAATTGCAAAGCAATTTGGGAAAGAATAGCAAGAGGACCATAGAGGCAGCACTCCAACTCAAGGAGCTAGTTGGTGGTGCTAGAGTGTATTCTTTCCATAGAAGACAAGAAAGAAGAGAAGTGTAACATCCAGCCCAAACCTAGCCCGGACACCCTTTTTATTTTGGGATAAAGAAAGACTTGTTTGATATTAGACCTTAAAGTTGGACTTTAGTTTCAATATTATTATCTTTGAAAACCTTAGGAAGCCATGTCAAACCTTTCCCTTAGGATAGATTTGTAATGTTTGGCCTTATCCTGCCTTGGCTCGGCCCGGGACCTGTTATGTTTGTAGGTCCAAAAACCCAAAGTGGGGGAAATGAGACTTGTGGACCCTTTTGGTTGATGATTTGGTGTCGGAACCCAAGCCCGTGAACATTTACGATGATGCCCCTCACTTGAGGGCATTGTCAGTGTTAGTTTTGAATTTGCGCACCGAAGAGGGGTGAATTAGTTGAAATATAAAATGAACTCCTGTGCCCAATAAAATAATATTTCCTGAAACTACACTTCTTGATGGACTTGTAGGAGAAAACCCCACTCCATTTGACTCCATATAGCCCTCCAAATCCCTGTCCGAAGTTGCTGAACTGTGTCTGGCAAATCCTGCTTGCGCATCGAATAAGGTGAGCTTAGTTGGTGGACCTAATGACCTCACATGCTTGATCCAAAGGTATTTCTGGGAACTAGACTTCTTGATTGACTTGTAGGAGAAAACCTCACTCAATTTGACCTTGTATAGCCCTCCGAATCCCTGTTCGAAGTTGCTGAACTATTTTTGGATTTTCTGCTGAAACCTGTTACCTATTTTGGTCGATGGTTTTGGTCAACCAAGGACCATCGACCAAAGTTGCCCAGAATCGAGAAAAAGATGCTTTTTGGATATTCCTTCTTCTATTTAAGTGAAACCTCGAACCTAGAATGATATTTCACTCATTTCAACACCTGAGAACGTGGGAAGGCTCCTCTTAGGCTCCTCCTTAGCTTGGGTGATGACCTTCTACAAGAATCCTTGTCTCTCTTCTCCAACTACCATCTTCTAAGGTATGATTCTCTCTCTTGCTCTCTATTCTACTCACTTCCCTTCTTCTTTTACTGATGAGACCATGGCCAAGGTGCTGCAATCTTGCAAACACCTCGCCATAAACGTCTCTTCCCATTTATACTTGCTTTTCCTTCATTCTTGCTATGCTTCACTTGCATCTTGATCCTTACATATACATTACCATGATTCCTTGCTTAACAACTTGATTTCTTATACTAAACTGAGATGTGGAGTATGATTAGTCTAATTTCTGGCTTGCAAATGATTGTAATCATGTTCCTAACCTATTCCCCAACTAATTCTCTAGCTTCCCTTTCAATTACATCAATTTCTCATTAATGCTAAGATTCTTGTCTTTAGAACATAGGACCTCAATTTGGGGGTTTTGATTTGGACCATTGGATTGTGATAATACTTGCTAGGTAGTGTTCTTACATTGTTATTAATCATCCCTCCAAGTTTCAGATCGATCCGAACCCCGGAAGACCCATTTCGGACTAAAATCCCCAAAATCCACTATTCTGTCCCGAAGACAATTTTGGTCGATCCTTTTGGTCGATACCATCGACCAAAGTTGTTGCTGACAGCAACCTTGGCCAGTTTTGATCCAATTGACATCCAATCTTCCCGATTCCTTCTCTAACTTATTATTGATGTTTGTTTAGGGTCTTAACAATTCTTTTGGACTAATTCTTGGTATTCTCAATTCATCATCAACTCAACCTAAGGTAAGGATGGTTATCTCCATAAACATATAAGTCATCAAATATTGAATTGTGTTTTATTTAAAGAATGAGATCGCTTGATTTTCTTTCAATCATTATGAGACTGTTACATATGTGTTAGAATAGTAGCATTTAAATCTTTATACTCTTGTTGTGTTACTTTATCAATTTGATTTGCTTATGTTTATAATGATTCGTTTCAATATCATGATTTGATTACTATTATGGATATGCATTGGATGCATGAGAAATGATGAGATTGGATATGTTACGTATGACTTGGGATTGGGGAGTGTCCTATTGACGCTTCTGTCCTTGGGCACCGGAGGGAATAGTATGGGATGTTCTCCAAAGGTGCCTATCGACTCTTTCCCGGGTTATTGGATGACATACATAGGATTGTCTAGTTGTTTGGCTAGGATGTCCCTGTCGTATCAGACCCGAATCGGAAGGGCATTGAGACCGAACAACCCGTGGTAGCAATGGGGATTTGTGGGCACTCAAGACCGGTAACCAATCCGTGAGAGGTCATAAATCTCATTGTGGGAGCCATTTATTGGTAGGGTTGCATATGGATAGACTTGGGCTCACGGGCGCTCAAGACCGGTAACCAACCAGTGAGAGGACGTGAGAGCTTCCCGTTTACTATATGTGGATGACCAATAGGGTTGATGAGTCCGTAATCCGGGATTACACTGACTCTAGTGTGAAGGATACTGGGAAAGGATCGCCGGGGCGAGGAATGGACGTATCTGGAACTCGAGATGATCGATCGAGTAGATGACTTGCATTGGGCCGGGCTTTACTGCGACATGCGCCAGTACTTGACCAAATGGTGATGTGAGAGAGCGGTGACCGATCCCCTTACCACGGCTTTTTTTGATGACTTTACCGATCTTCCCCGAGCATTCCCAAGATATGGAAATGGGAGAGTGACTGACGACCCAGAGAAGTACGGTGCTATGACTTAAAGCATGTCTACCTTAGAGACCAACATTCATAGAGTTAGAACCATACTTGCATCATGTGTTCCATATCATATTGCATCATGTTATGGATTGTATCATATGGTTTATATTTTATGGAATGACTACCTTGCTGAGTTCTTTTGAACTCACTCCTTTTTGCAACATATTTTGTTAGACTTTTCTGCAGGTACTACCACTGTTGACTCTGGCAGTCAACCCTTTGGAGGCCGAGTTGAAGACTTGTATCATACTGGTGGCGATGAACTAGTTGATAAAGACGAGTAGACCGAGATCGGGACTTGTTTGTAGCAGTTCAGTTTTATATTTGTGTGTTAGGGATGGGATGTCGCCCCATTCCCTTTTTAACCTTTTATTTGAATTGTCGGGACTATAGCTTAGTTGTTTCACTTGTTATTTGGTGAATCAGTTGTAACCTTTACTTTTAGTCGTTTCATCTTCCGCTAATATTATAGGACGGGTTTCCTCCCTCCATTTTACACTTGATTGTTTATACTAATGAAATCCTTTCCGCACTCTGATATTATTTGTGAATCCTTCTGAGGTACTTCCTCGACTTTTATTATTGAATTATTTGGAAATAAGGAATTGTTCTTGCTTTTGATTATATTATTGTGCTAAGTGACTATGATCGTTCCTAAACTTGATCGGCGGGACAGTAATTCACTCCCCGGGTAATCCAGATAGGGTATCCCCATGGTGGATTTAGGGCGGGATGTGACAAGAAGTCCATTGAAGACCTTGAGGGAGTGAAGAAATTCAAGTATGTCTTTCCCCATGAGCTACCCGGAATGCCCCCTGAAAGAGAATTGGAGTTTGCTATTGAATTGATACCATGAGCTGCCCTTGTGTCAAAAACCCCTTACAGAATGGCACCCATGGAATTAAAGGAGTTGCAAACCCAGTTGAATGAGTTGCTAGGAAAAGGTTTCATCCAACCTCATGTTTCTCCTTGGGGAGCACCAGTGTTGTTCATGAAGAAGAAGGATGAGAGCATGAGACTGTGTATTGATTATAGAGAATTGAATAAGCTCACCATCAAGAAGAAGTATCCGTTACTGAGAATCGATGACTTGTTTGATCAATTGAAGGGAGCCTCAGTGTTCTCCAAAATTAATTTCAGATCAGGATACCATCGGTTTAGAGTGAAAGCAAGCGACACATGAAAAATAGCGTTTGGGACTCAGTATTGTCATTACGAATTCAAGGTAATGCCATTCGGTCTTAATACGTGCCCACTATTTTCATTGGACTTAATTTCAAATGTTTCATGATGTCTTGGATAAATTTGCAATAGTTTTCATCGATGATATCCTAATATATTCTAATGATGAGGAACACTTAAAGTTTGCTTTCCAGAGGTTGCGAGAGACGAGGTTATTTGCAAAATTTTCGAAGTGTGAGTTTTAGCTATCACACATAGTATTTTTGGATCATGTGGTATCTACTAAAGGAATTAGAGTTGATCTAGATAAAGTCAAGACAATGGCATGAGAGTAACCTAAGATACTCAATGAGATCAGAAATTTCTTAACTAGTGGGCAATTATAGGAGATTCATTGGAAATTTCTTCAGGTTGTGAACCCCAATGACAAGGTTGTCAAGAAAGGGAGTAAATTTAAGCATGCAAGAAGAGTTCAAAGATTTAAAGAAGAGATTGACCAATGCGCCTCTTTTGACAGTGCTCGATAACTCCGGAGGTTTGACAGTATACATTACTGCATCAAAGATCGGTCTTGGTTGTGCATTGATGCAGCATGGGAATGTGGTTGCTTATGCATCGAGACCGCTTAAGGATTATGAGCACAATTATTCTACTCATGACCATGAGTTGGCGGCTACAGTCTTTGCTTTGAAAATAGGGCGACATTACCTTTATGGAGATAGAATAGCCATACACACCGACTACAAAAGCTTGAAGTACTTCTTTACCCATAAGGAGTTGAACATGAGATAGTATTGGTGGTTGGAGCTAATGAAAGACTATGATTGCAATATCCAATACCACCCAGGTAAAGAAAATGTAGTTGCCACTGAGTTAATTAGAAAGAGCACCAGAGAAGTGGTTGACCTTGAAGCACTCAGTAAGCCTCTGTTGAACTCCATCATGGAGTTAGAGTTAGAAATTATACCGGAATGTTCCAATGCAATTTTTGCAACCTTGAGAGCGAGGCCAACACTAAGGGACAGATTTATCACCTTGCAGTCCTCAAATCCAATTTTGAAGGAGAAGATTTCTTGGGGTCCTCAAGAGGTACTTGATTTTTCCTTGTCTACTAATAATGCTTTGATGTACAGGGGAAGATTGTGTGTGCCAGCGAATGAAGAACTTAAGAAGAAGATCTTAAGTGAGGCACGTCATTCTGTGTTCACCGTACATCCTAGTAGCACCAAGTGTGAAATGTGTCAAAGGGTAAAAAAATGTTTGACAACCATTTACAGGTCTTTTGCAACCACTGTCCATGCCAAGTTGGAAGTGGGAAGATATAACGATGGATTTTGTCACAGGCTTACCTTGGACTAACAAGGGTAATGACACAATGTGGGTAATCAAGGACAAATTGTCAAAATCGACACTCTTCATCCTGATGAATATTACCTTCACCATGGACAGGTTGGTAAGGTATTATGTGGAGAATGTAGTGAGACTACATGGTGTGCCAGTTAGCACTGTGTAAAATCGAGATCAAAGATTTACTTCAAGATTTGGAAGAATCTACAAAAAGCTTTGGGTACCCAGCTCAACTAAGTATCGTTCATCATCCTTAGACTGATGGAAAATTTGAGAGAACAATTCAAATTTTGGAGGATATGCTTCGTGCATGTGTAGTTGATATAGGCGGAAGTTGGGATGAGCACCTAGCATTGGTGGACTTCGCCTACAATAATAATTATTAGTCTACCATTGGCAACTGTTCAAGGCCTTGTATGGACGAACATGTCGAACTCCTCTCTATTGCGATGAAGCTAGAGAGTGAAGGATTTTGGGCCCTGAGTTGATAGAAGCCATTAGGGTTATGGTTGATTTGATTAGGGAAAGGATCAAGATAGCTCAGTACAGGAAGAAATCATATGTAGACAAAAGAAGGGTGGATCTTGAATTTTGAGTAGGTGAGCGAGCTTTCTTGAAGGTTTCACCGATGATGGGTGTGATGAGGTTCAACATTAAGGGGAAGCTCAATCCAAGGTATATCGGTCCATTTGAAATTGTAGAAAAGGTGGGACTAGTTGCATACTGGTTAGCACTTCCATCATTTTTGTTTGGTGTGCATGATGTGTTCCACGTTTCTGTGCTTCGTCAATGCATAGAGAACCCGGAACACATCTTACCACAAAAGCCTGAAGGGTTGAGTGCACACCTTATTTTTGAAAAATAACATACTAAAATTTTTTACTGCAAGGACAAGCAACTCCAGATATGAACTATACCATTGGTGAAGATTCAATGGAAAAATCATACTTCTTGAAGAAGCTTTGTGCGATAAAGAAGATGAGATGAGAGAAAAATATCCAACCCTCTTTGGAGCCTTGAGTACGTCAATTTCAAGGAAGATTTTTTTTCGGGGGGGGAGGGGGAGGATGTGAAATCCCCCAGAATCCTAACCCATTAACCCATGGTTTCAAGTCCGCAAACCTGCAGCTTGAGTAGACGACAACTCTGGACCATCCAAGTTGAGCCCAGAGGTTCGAAAGTTGAACCTATGGAAGTAGATGACCATGAAGAAGACTCGATCACTTTAATGGAGTTTAAGAGGAGAGAGAAGGTCAGTTCAAAAAGCATTAAAAGAAGATTTTGGCATGCCCAAAAATTGATGCTAGAGGACTCAAATGTCAAGGTAAACTACACCAATGATTAGGCCTTGAAATAAGCTTTCTACCCTCCAAAGCCCATCAGAATTGGCCTTCGCATGAAGGAGATAGAGGGCCAGTTGCACACCTAGATCGACTGCCCCTACTCAGATTTAGGGCAGTTTTAGGAATTCAGGTTTAAAAAACTGTTTTATGTCTCTCATACCTCATAAAACTATTGTTTATGCTAAAGGGAGGCTAAGAGCTTGGGAGTGGTGAAGACCTTGAAGTTTGCCGGGATTCTTGCACATGGAGAAGTGACGAAGAGTGATTCATTGTGGTAAATGCGTGTAAAGGTAAGACACTCATGAAACCCTCTTTTCCAACAACTATTGAAGGTATTTATGGAGATTGAATGCAATGTTGTGGTGGTGGTTGATGTTGGGTAGTGTTGGTGTAGAATTTGTCGGGATCTATGGATCGTGAATTACACCAAACTCCTCAGATTTGGCTTGATCTGGACCTGAATCCACTCTCACCTGCAAGGATTAGGAAGGATTGTTAGAAATGGAGCCGACCAGCTGGATTGGTGCTCCGTCTCCGACCATCAAGTCAGTGAGTGTCGAAGGGTTTAGGTTGCAAAGCTCCTTGGAGCTTTAGAGGTGTTTGAATGCCTAAGGGCAGGAGAAGTGCTGGTAGATTGAGTGAATTAGAGTGTGTTACCTTCTGTCCATGCGTCAGACTCTATTTATATATTCCTTTTGTCAACTTGAGCTTCTCTTAACCGTTGATTGAGCGCTTTAAATCCGATGGTTAGGATTAGATTGTTGTATGGTTTTCAAGTTGACCCTATTGGTCGATCTCAATTGGTCTAACATGAACCGGGTCCTAGGTGATTTATTCACAACACGAGCCCCCAATCCTGCTAATCAGGTCGAGATTAATTTGAAACTTTGGTCAGTAGGTTTAAACTCCTTTCCCAATCTTTTGCCTTGCCTTTGTTTGTGCAACTTTGAGACTTGTTTTTCTTACTTGATCTGAACTGTGAGAATTCTTTAGTATTTGAGCTCATCTCCAGTCAAGAGGAATCATTTGAGTGTTGAGTTCATCCTTCAGTTGGAAGAGTTCATCAAAACTTTGAGTTCATCTTTTCAACCTATGGAGCTCATCAAAAACTACCACGCTCATCCTTTGATCAACTGAGTTCATCAGAACTCCTAAGTTCAATCTATTGAATCATAGAGCTTATCAGGATTCTGACCTCATCACTTGATCTAGGGAGTTCATCGATTATTGTCAAGTTCTACTCTGAGCTGGAGAGTTCATCAATGAATACTGAATTCGATCAGAGTTAACCTTAAGTTGAATTTCTCATCAATCATTTAATCTTGTACGCTGATTCTAAGACTTGCTATCCATGTGGCATAATCTGGATTTACCAATGTTTGACCTTCCGAAACCTCCAAAATTAATTTTTGGCGATTTAAGCTCCTTCGGAAATTATTTTTCTTACCTTGGGAAATGCTTGATCTTCAATCATTTCGAAGACAATGCTTAGCCCTCAACATTACCGCAAGCCATGACCAAGGCTTTTGCTTGTCAAGCTTTTCTATCCCCTCATAAATCCTAATTTCTGATTCTCGTAGATACGGTTGATCTTTTGACATACGGTTTTAATATCATTTTCCTGACTTATCTTTTCTCTCCACGTGTTCAATTGCATTGTTCCAATATTCAGGTGATTCGATCCTGGCGTCGATTTGGATAAGTTTTAACCGTTGATTTGAATCATCATATACTTCCCTCCAAAACTTAAAAGTTTCCAATCACGTCGCCTTGCTTCCTATATTTACTCCCATTGTTGCCCTTTTCATTCCTAATCTTCTTTCCAACTTACCTTTGTTCTCTATACTTGTCTACAACTCATTTTACCATTCTATTTTACCATTTTGCTAAGTAGTAATCAAACGTTCTCTTTTTCTTTATCTCATGGATCATTCTGATGGTCCTACCGGTCCCAGTTCTGCTCCCAAAATTGTGATTCACCCAAAAGCTATCTCAAAACAAGATCCTATTGGTCCTTCTACTAGTCAAGCCCCCAGTTGGATCGGGACCTAGTTCCATATGCCCATGATGAAGTTATAGTCCCTTATGAACCTGTTGATGTTGAAAAGGAGAAGAATCCTAAAGTGCTGGTCCTAAGTGGTACCCTGCCAAGATCAAGAAAACTAAGTTATTCTCCTATCTTCGGGATTATCACTTTCATTCTGAGATTAAAGCTTGGGCTCTTGAACCCGACGACCGTGCTCATAAGACTGCTCCTGGTGTTATTGATGTTTACATCAAGTGTTTAGAAGTTGGATTCAGAATTCCTTTGAGTTCTTGGGTTCAATCTCTTCTTGATTATTACAAATATGTCCTTGTCAATTGACTCCAAATAGCTGGAGACTCATTAACTGCTTTTGTGCTTTCATCCAAAAGATGGGATGCAATCCCTCTGTTGACCTCTTTAGGAATTACCATACCAAAAAGTTAGCAGTGAACGTGGTTTTTTGCATTTTTCAAGAAGAACCAGTATCAGTTTCGAGTTGGACAATCATTCTATCTTTGTTGATTCTCATTTCCACACAATAACAAAGGCTGGAGAGAAAACTTCTTCTTTTGTGCTATATGTTTCCTACCGCTCTCGATGGGTTTTCCGTTCAAAAGAATCCTTTACTCCCTTTAACCAGAGACCCCTTCTGAGTCAATATGACCAGCAAACTTGGGATTTGTTTCCTTCTGGAGAGAAAATCGATGTAAATGAATTCAGACTGATGACAAGTTGGCCCGTTATGATCTTTTTCCAGGTATATTCTTTCTCCTCTTTTTTTTTCTTAAATGTATTCTCTTGATTCCCCTGTATTGATACTCATATTATTTTATTTTTTTTACAGGGGTTGGAATTTGGAAAGCCCCTAACAATGCCGAGATACAAGAGGTGGTACACGCTGAAAAAGAAGCTAAAACTGTTCCTCAGAAGAGAAAAACCAAAAGAGGTTCTAAAGGCAAAGGACTTGATAAAAATGATTCTGGTGAAGAGGCTATCCATTCCAAGCTAAAGAGAAAAGGGACCAAAAGAAGTAAAAGAAGACAACCTATCGACAAGGAGAAACAAATTGATGAAGAAATTGAGCTCTGAGAAAAAGTTGCTAATGATAATGAGAATGTGACCACCAGAGTGGAGCCAAAAAGAAAGTTATGATCAATGGGGCCTTCCTCAGGTCAAGTGTTAACTTCTTCAAAGAGGAGTAAAAAATTACAAACCTGATCTCCTCCGAAGGAGAATCCTGAGGAAGAGAAGAGGAATACAGAGGGGGCAACTGAATCAGTCCAGCCCTCTAGACACAAAGTCTCTTCTCTTCCTTCCCCAGTTCATCCTTTTGTCAATGAGACTAAAACCCCTGCAATCTGTTCTTTAGAAGTTCTGTCAAATGTTGTCATACCTTATTTTCCCCTTCTAGAGGAAATTGTTGGAGAAGACCATATTTCTCCTAAAAGAAATCCAAAACAAGAGACGATGGATTAGGAGTTAAGAGGTGAGGTCTTTTTAGAAAATCTGATTGATCAAATTGAAAAAATGGCTGAAGAAATTGCTCCTTATGCTGCAGGTGAGATAATTGAACAAATTGCTGATTAGATATTTGATGAAGACAATACTGCTAGATCACCTCTTATCCCTGATCACACTTCAAACAACATCTCCGCCAATGTTTTAGCCCTTTATACTGGTGTACCAGATATTCTTGATACTGCTCATGCTCCCGATGTTTTTCCTCATTTTATTCCCCTTGCCCCTAAGGTTGTTCCTGATGCTCTAGATATGCAAATCCAACCTAAAGCTCAACCTCCCACTAAGGTTGGTAGTTAAGAAGTTCCTGCAGCTGAAGTTGTCAACCTCTAGGTCACTTCTAATGTTGTTGTCTTGGCTCTCGATCAAGAAATTGTTAATATTGCTGTTGATATCGACCTAATCCTGCCATTCCAAATGATATCCAAAGTGTCACTGATTCTGGAAATCCCTTTAAGTCCACTTGGAATCTTAAAGAGAATTATACAGCCAACTGGAATTGGGAAGTTGCTCGCAAATGGGGAGCTAAGGGTAGAATCCCTTGCGACAAGAGAGAAACTGCCGCCATAAGCAATTTTGGTCTTTATTCACATGCTTGGGGGTAAAAGTTCTCTTTCTTTGGCCTATCTTTTTTTATTCTCATTGTCAATTGGTTTCACTGGCTTACTCTCTTTCTTCCTCCGCAGATGTTTCAGTCCTGCTTTTATTACTTTTTCGGAAGTTTTGGAGAGGGAGAAAATCCTTTCTATCGAGAACTAGGAATTGGCCAAAAGAAATTTTGAACTGCTTGATGAAGTACAAGGTCTCAGAAATAACCTAAGTGTCTCTGAGAGCAGACTAGAAGCCACCAAAAAGAAGGAACAAGGCTTACATTATGATTTTGCCTTATATTTTGACCTCTGTGCTAAATTGCAAGAGGAAAATTCCAATCTAAAATATTCCATTTTTAAGCAGAGAGAAGAGTTGATTCAATTGGAACTCATCAAAAATTATGCTTTGGGGAGAGCTAGAGCTACCACTCATCAGCGAGAAGAGTATCAGCAAAGACTAGACAGGGCCGTCACATGGTCAAAAAGTTTTGAACAAGAGAGGGATGAACTGTCAATTAAACTTCTAAGGATTGAAGAGGAGAATTCCAATTTGAATGAGGGAAACAAGCAAATGCAAGAGGTTGTTAACTCTCTTTCCCAAAAGAAGGCTGATATAGAAATTGAACAAGACAACTTGTATGTCAGCTTGAATAATACTTTCCAGGAGAAAGCAGCCTTAGAGGAAGAGAAAAATATATTTGAGAAGGAAAGGGAAAAACTCCGCAGTGAATATGAAGACTCTGTGAAAGCTGTTGCAGAAGCCATTGGTCAAGCAAGGGATAATACTGCTTTCTTGGGGTTTTGCAGAAACATGTTGAGAATCTGTTGTGATAAAGTTTGGGTGAACTGCTTAAAATTCACCCTGAATTGGATTTCAAAGGAGTTCCCCCTCTTTTTCTCCCGACCAAAAATTTCTTTTCTTTTCATAAAATCCATCATCCCAAAGATGAGAGCTCCTTAGAGAAATATGAAGGTGAAGATGCTTCTGAAGATGGAAGTTCTAGCTCTGGAAGTTATGAATCTATCAGTGAAAACTTTGCCAAAGAAGAAAAAAGTTGACTTATAGTCATGAGACCACTTTTCCTTACAGGCCTCTAAACATGATAGTGCAGACCTCTCTCTCTCTCTCTCTCTCTCTCTCTCTCTCTCTCTCTCTCTCTCTCTCTCTCTCTCTCTCTCTCTCTCTCTCTCTCTCTCTCTCTCTCTCTCTCTCTCTCTCTCTCTCTCTCTCTCATTTTATTTTTTTTTTAATTTTTTAATTTTTTTATATCTTCATTGCTGATTTTCCTAAGATAAGAATACAACACTTTTGCAAAAAATTCGTCACTTGTCCATGTACATTGTATTGATTTCTCCCCCTGAAGAAGTTGTATGAATAGCTTGCATACTATGTTGATCATGGTTGACCCTCAACTCTTGTAAAAGTGACAAATTAGAAGTCTTATGCAAAATTTGACTAAGAAGGATCCTTTTTCAAAATTTGACTGAGAAATCTTATGCAAAATTTTTCATGTTGTATGAGGCTGTTCCTTCTTTTTCATAAATATCTGATTGTAACCAAATATGCGTCCATAAACCTCAACAGTTGTTGACCTAAGGTTGCGTCTATTAGCTGATCAATTTTTGGTAATGGGTAGCAGTCCTTTGGACAGGCTTTGTTCAGATCAGTGTAGTCTACAAACATCCTCCATTTTCCGTTGTGCTTTTTCACCATAATCACATTTGCTAACCACTTTGGACATTCGATCTACTCTATAAATTCTTAGTTTTTGAGCTTCTCCACCTCAACTTTTATGGCCTCATGCTTTTTTGATGAGAAATTTCTTCTCCTTTGCTTCACAAGTTTTATGGTACTGTCGATCCAGAGGCTATGCTCCGGCACTTCTCTGCTCAATCCTGGCATATCTTGAGCTGACCACGTGAACACATCTGCATTCCTTCAAAGAAACTCTATCAGCAAATTTTTTTGTCTTGCTCTGCCCTTTCAGGTCCTATCATGGTTCCTTTCTTAGGATCTATGAGTTTGAGAGAGATCTTTTCTAGTTTTTCTACTCTCTGAATTTTTTCTTCATCCCTATTATCCATGATTTCAATAGTTATGGCTAGAGCCTTACCTTGGATTTGAATCCTTTACAAATGTTGTATAACACTATTTGGAAAACATCTAATCAGAACTACATTCTCCAACACCTAACTCTGTTGGAAATTTCATTTTTAGGTGTCTTGTTGAAATGACAGCACCTATTGCGTTCAAAGTTGGTCTCCCCAAAATCACATTATATGCCGACAGATTCCTGATCAATAGGAATTGTGTCACTGTCGTTAATGTTTGAGGGTGAGATCCAAGTGTAATTATCAATTCGACCGTTCCTTCAACTGGAGTAGATTCTCATGAAAAACCAAATAGTTTGGTTCCACATGGCTTTACGTTTACAGATCCAATTTCAACCTTAGGAAAGCTTCATATGTCATAATGTCAACTGAGGAACCTGAATCAACCAAAACTCTATGAACATCGTGATTTTCTATCTCAATGATCACCACAATTGCATCGTCATGTGGTTGCTGAATTCCAGACATCTCTTATTCCGTAAAGATTATCTCCATTTTTCTAATTCGTTTTGGGACAGTATGAGATTCTATAGAGTGAACGAACCTTGCATGAGCTTTCGACTTCACAGCTGAGTTCAAATCTAAGCTTCGCAGTATTGTCATGACTGGTGACTGTTTCTGTAGAGACTTCTGTCCTTCATGATTCTCAGGCGAAGAATTGGATTGATAGTCTTTCTTTGCTTGCTCTTCTCTTTCCGATCCTCTTTCCACCTCCTTGGTTGTTCACCATTTCTTTGTTGTCCACCATTCCTTCTCTGAAAGTATCGATCTAGATGTTCTTGACTGATTTGACGTTCAATTTCATTTTTCAATACCTTGCAATAGTCTGTTTCATGCCCATGATCCATGTGGAATTTACAAAATTTATTTGTATTTTGCACTTTTTCTTTTGTGATCATTGGTGCCGGCCATCTCAAGAATTTTTATTCTGAATTTGCATCAGAATTTTGATCTTCTTGAGTTTAGAGGTGTATAGTGCTCTAAAGCTAGTCGTGGATCATCTTTTCTGACTCGTTGATCACTTCTTGAGTAATTCTACTTATTCCTCCAGTCTTTCTGATCAAATCATAATGTTCCACTTTATTTTCTCCTACCTCCATCATCGTTGGTCTCCTTTCTTGCTTGCAGAATTTCCTTCATGTTTGTGTATTGATTACATCGTGATGTTAATTTTACAATGTTTCCTGGCTTGTTCATGATTAGGAATTCTAATAAGTGATTGTCAACCAAACCTCTGAACATTGCATCGTAAGCCACTACTTTCTTTAGATTGGATTGATTCTTGATTGAATCTTTTCATGTAGCTGTAAACTGATTCTCTCAACTGTTGGTGAATTGTTGCCAAATTGCCTGCTATTTGACTACTTCTCATGCTACTTTGGAAGCTTGACAAGAAAATTTTTGTCTAATCTTTGAAGCTTCTAATCAAATTCAGCTTTAGATTGGAAAACCAAGTTATTAAAGGGCCATTCAGAGATGAGGGGAATTATCACACTTTAAAGCTTCAAATTCTCGAGTTAACATCATAACCTAGTTGAATTGAGGCAGATGCTCTAGTGGATCAATACTTCCATCATACATTGTGAATACCGGGAGCTTGAAATTTTGTGGCAATGGTGTTACCATTATTTCCTTCGAAAATGGATTTTGATCTATAGATTCCTCCATATTCTCTTCATTTTCCTTATTCGCCAGTCGTTGGAATTGGTTGTCTAGAATACTGAATCTTTTACTTATCTCTGATCCACGATCCTCAGAATTGCTGTTGATCAATTTTTGTATTCTTTTCTTTTTGATCTCTTTGGGTTCCTAGAACTCTACTTTTTCTACTTTGGCTTGGTTGATCTCTCTCCAGTTGAAACTTGATCTTCCAACTCAAAAGGTGTGGATCGAAGTCCAGATCTGACCTTTCTCCACAGCCTTGTTTAGATTTGATATTTTCTGATTATGCCTCAACTCTTGCTTTCAAGGATTTTGGTCAAAAACTATATCAACTCGGGAAAGAGGAGTTCTGATATCTGCTAGTACTAGAATTCGAGTTGTTTTTGGAATTCCGATATGTCGGATATATGATCTCATCAGATTTTGTGTATCCAATATCTGACGCTACATATTCTCCATTTGAGTTAAGATCTAATTTGGATCGAATACAGGTTGTGAAGTTGCAGTAGGTGCTTCCACAAGTTGTTTCTCCTGTCGGTTATGAATTTCAAGAAGGTGAGGCGAACGATCTTCAAGGACCTTTTATTTTTTACGAGTAAGCATCGTTAGAGCCTGTCACACACCCCAGCGAGTACCCTATCTGGAATACTCTAAGGTGTGATCCACAGCCTCGAAGATCAAGTTTAGGGAGATCATATACCCACACAACATAATAATATAATCATGAGCAAGAAAAAATCATTGTATTAAAGTAAATTAAGAAACAATCAAATAAGGATCTCAGAAGGATCACAAAAGAATATCAGAGTGCGGAATATAACATAATCAGAATTTAGAGTATAGCGGAAATAACTCTAAAACCAATGTGAAAAGTAGATCGAATCTCTAAAGTATTACAACTAAAAGAAATAAAGGAAAATCTCCAGACTCAAATGTCTCCATCTTCAGTACGAGACACTCTAGCTCCATGGTTCGGCTAATCTTAGTACACTCTGTCATCACACAGGCATGCTTTATTGTATTGCTCATAGCCGCCAAAATCTTGGAAACCATATGAGTCACACACCGTGGCTTCGTAGTTCGGGATCTCACATCCATCGGTACCTACAATACAATCTAAATAAAACATGTCCCTTGAAGGGCGAGCTCACAAGAACCCAGCAAGTAGTTCAAGCACAATTAACAGTTACAAAAGTCACAATCTCAATTGCAAAAACAAAGCATAAATGCAAATGATATGAAACAATGAATGCAAGTATGCTTCTAACTCTATATATGTTGGTCTCTATTGGTAGACACACATTAAGATAAATCACCATACTCCTCTGAGTAGGTCTCAAATCACTCTCCCTCAACCATCCCAGTATCTTGGGTTCTCTATTGGTACTTGGGTACGGGCATCCTTCCCGGACATTCCATGGTTGTGGTTTAGGTCAACAATATTGCTCACTACCATTGGTTTGAGTACTGGAGCGTGTCAGGGTAATACCTAGCCCAATGCAAGTCACTAACTAAGTCACATCAACTTTAGGGTTGGATACGTCCATTCCTCCCTTCCCTCGATCCTTTTCGGTATCTTTCCCCAAGAGTCACCGTCTCCTTCTGATACGTACACTCTTACCCCTATTGGTCATTCACATATAATAAAGAGGAAGCTCTTGTGTCCCCTCATGCTTCTCGCCTTCTTGGGCGCCCACAAGCCCAAGCTTATTATGTGCAACCCTACCAATGAATGGCCCCCACAATGTGATTGTGTCCTCTCATGGGTTGGTTACCAGTCTTGAGTGCCCACCAATCCCCATTGCTTCCATGGGTCACTCGATCTCAATACCCCTTTCGATAAGGTTAAATATGATAGAGTTTCCCTAGACAAACACTTCTAAACCAAACCTAGGTATGTCAACCAGTAGTTGTGGAAAGCGTCAAGGGGCATCATAGGAATGCGTCACATACCAACTCCACTAGTTTCCGATGACAGAAATGCCAAAAGGATATTCCCCATTCCACAACCACAACCTAGGCAATCACATCACATCATGATTCCATAAAATATAGTCCAATTCACAATTCCATCAATCGTATTCAATTCAAGTATGTAAATCCAATCATGGATATGATTTGCTTCCTTAGATTGACTGTAGTACATATTAAATATTTATAGTTACAAGATTCCTGCTTAACTACATTAATCTTGGACTCTAACTCTAGAGATTGAATTACTCAAGTTATCTATTTGTGTTTGGTATGAACTATATCTCTTGTGTATTTGAGTGCAACTCTGAGTTTGATCCACTTGTGGATAAGATGTAATCTGCTGGAATCTCTTGAATTGTTGAGTTTGAGTATGGTTCTTGATGTCTTGCACACATGACGGTAGTTGAGTTTGAGTGGAGTTCTTGAAGCCTTGAACACATGGAGTAGTGGTGGCTAGGGCAACCCTAGATTTGGCTAGGGTTGTTTGTGATTTTTCTATTTTGCCCTTAGACTATACCATTGTCATCCTTAACATGCCTCCTAAAACTCAAGGGCAGAGATGAGACCTTGAGGTTGGGCAAAAGAGTGCTGAACCTTGATGCGATAGAGGCTTTGTGAAGATATCTACAAGCTGATCCTTAGTAGATAGATACTGAACTTGGAGATCACCCTTGGCAACCTTACCCCGAACAAAATGAAAATCAGTCTCCATGTGTTTAGTACGTGCATGGAAGACATGATTGGCTGTAAGATATGTGGCCTCCACATTATCACACCAAAAATAGGAGTAGAAGGCAAATAAACCATTAACTCTATAACAAAGATTGTAACCAAGATTGCAGCCACATTAGCTAGGGCTTCATATTCTGCCTCAATACTAGAACGAGCTACAGTTTGTTGCTTCTTAGAACTCCAAGAGATCAGGTTGCAGCCCAAAAAGATAGCGTAGACACCAGTAGATTTTTGATCAACAGAGCAACCGACCCAATCAACATCAAAGAAAGCCGATAAATAATTCAGAGATTGATGATGAATAAAAATGCCATTAGAGGAAGTTCTTTGTAGGTAGCATAAGATGCGCTTGACGAAAAACCAATGATGAATAGTGGGAGAGTGCATGAATTGACTAACTTTATTGACTACAAATTGAATACCAGGCCAAGTAATAGTTGCATTGTCACGTCCTCCCAGCCGGTACCCTATCTGGCATACCCGAGAGTGTGATCCACAGCCCGAAGATCAGGTATCGAGTGATCAGCCTCCCACATAAACAATAACATAATCATGAACAATCATAATAAAAGTGCGGAAGATAAACCATAGATCCAATTAAGAAAGAATGAATCATAAATGAATCAGAATGATAGATATAATCAGAGTATCAAATAGATAAGTAAAGTGAGGCAAAAATCCCACTTTACAACCAGCGGAAAGTAGCTCTAAAAGATAATAAACTAGACAAAATCTAATCCCAGTAGCAAGTACATATGTCATCCAATAGTTTAGGAAGGTGTCCAGAGGGCATCTCCGGAAACATCCCATAATATTCCCGTAGTAGTCCAAGGACAGAAGTGTCAAAAGGACACCTCTCCTTTCCAAACCATACTTAAGCATACACATGCATCAATTCATATCATCACATATATGGTAACTTCATATATGGAAAGAAATCAATAATTACAATCACTTGTATATAATTGGTAAGTAAATCATACATGAATTAATTTAATATGAATAAGCAATGCTACTGTAATCAAAGTTATACAACAGTAGTATATCATTGTAAGAATCTAATTTAGGAAACATATCCATGATATTCAAATATAGAAACTAGATTCATGCTATCTATGTAATTAAGGAAATAACCATCCTTACCTTTTATAACTCGCAAAGGAATCCTAAGAAGTCAAGTAAGATCTTGGCAAACTTGAGAAGAAGGTCCTAAACAAGTATATACAACATATTAGGAAAGATCCCTAACAGAAAAGATACCAAAACATCCAACACAGACCAATTCTGGAGTTGCTGAACTCATTGGTCGAGTGGATTGGTCGACTGGTCCAGTTGACCAATCAGTCGACCAATGCAGACAGTAGCCAAAAAAAACAGAGTTTTAAGATATGAAATCCGAATTTGGTGGTTCAAAAGGGTACTAATCAAGGGGTAAACTACATCAGTAGTATTCTAACATATAGGGGACCTCAAAACACTAATCCAATCAAGCCATCAAGATCCAAATTAGGAAACAAAAAGTTACCATAATTAAATCAACCATGGATTTTGATGAATTCGAAATAGAAATCAAAGACAAGAACAATATGAGGATGGATCATTGCTTCAGGTAAAGGTATCATGAACACATACTTAGATCTTCAAGGAAATAGGCTTAGAAGCATAAATCTAAATAAGGAAATAAAACCTACCATATATGTAACTGCCATGATTCATGAAGAACACATAGTATGGTAGAAGAGAACAACTAGAGATTGATAGATCATGGATTATGAAAAGAAAACACAGTAATTAACTACTAACATGATCAAAATAGAAGATCCAAGGAGATCAGAATTCAAATCAGAAGTTTAACAAGATTAGATCATGGTTTGATCATGATTCCTTCAAAAGCTTGCAATGATCATGGTTAAGATCATTGTTCTAGCCTCAAATCCTTAGGATGATCATGAGAACAAGTCCAGAGATGTTTGCAACAGAGAATGCAGCATCTCTTCTACTGTCTCAACTCAAAAAGGAAAGAAGAACAAAGATGGAGGAGAAGAAGAGAGAGTAGACATACCTTTTGATGCAAAAGGAAGAGTTTCGACGAAGATCCGTCAAGAAAACACCAAGGATGCAAGGGAGATGACTTGCAGAGGTCTTTGGTTCGTTCCAAAGAGTTTGGAGGCAGCAAATACGAAGTGGACTCGAGATTGGACTTAAATAGAGCAAGAAAAACCTAATTGCCAAAGACAAGCACTCATTGGTCGAGTGGATTGGTCGACTGGCCCGATCGACCAATCGGTCGACCAATGCTTGACAACAAATCCAAAACAGGGAATTGAAGGCCCAGATCAAATCCAATCCTAAAGGGGTTTTGCACACAAGTCAAGTGACTTACCTAATAGGTAGAAATGCCTTCAAACCAAGATAGAGAGCACTCCAAGTCCATCAACTAATCCGATCTTCATCAAGATTCAGTTTCCATAAATAGAACTTCATCATCAACTTTCATGGATTCAAAGCCAAACACCAAGTCCTCTACTGGGATGGCCCAAAGCTGACTTCTTACTTTACTCCAGGTCATCGGACCTACAAATAACAAGGTTTCCGGGTCAAGGTTAGGGCTGGTTTTACATTTCCCCCCCTTAAAGAAATTTCGTCCTCGAAATTAAAAGCGTACCTGTGCTTCCAAAGAGGTAAGGAAACTTCTCCTTCATGTCTTCTTCCTTCTCCCAAGAAGCTTCTTCAGGGGTATGGTTCTTCCACCGAATCTTCACCAAAGGGATGGTGCGATTCCGCAGCTGCTTGTCCTTCCTATCCAAGATTTCGGCCAGTTCTTCATCGTAGGTCAAATCAGCACTAAGTCCTTCAGGTGCTTGCTGCAAAATGTGTACCGGATTCTCTATGTATTTTCGGAGTATCGAAATATGAAACACATTGTGAACACCAGCAAGAGGCGAAGGTAATGCTAATCGATACGCAACAGGTCCAACATTTTCCAAAATCTCGAAAGGTCCAATGTAACGAGGGCTAAGCTTTCCCTTAACATTGAATCTCATCACACCCTTCATTGGTGAAACCTTCAGAAATACTTTCTCTCCAACTTGAAATTCCAAATCGGTCCTTCTCTTATCAGCATAAGATTTTCTGTCTTGGTGGGCAAACTTAATCCTTTCTCTTATCATATCTACCATAGCACTCGTAGCTTCAATCATTTCAGGACCTAAGACTTTTCTTTCACTGTCTCGATCCAGTACAAAGGTGTCCTACAAGTACTGCCATACAAAGCCTTGAATGGAGCCATGCCTATTGTTGCTTGATAAGCTGTTGTTATAGGCAAACTCAACCAAAGCTAGGTGTTCATCCCAATTACCACCCATATCCACCACACAAGATCCGAGCATGTCTTCCAATGTCCGAATTGTCCACTCGGATTGTCCATCGGCTGTGGATGATGAGCTGTACTCAAGTTCAATTGGGTTCCCAAGGCCTTTCGCAAACTATTCCAAAACCTTGAGGTGAACCTAGGATCACGATCCGAAACAATACTCAATGGCACACCATGCAGACGGACCACACTATCCACATAAAGCCTTGCTAGCTTATCCAGAGTATGAGTGATCTTCATAGGAATGAAGTGGGCTGATTTGGTCAACCTATCAACAATCACCCACACGGTGTCATTGCCTTTACTTGTCCGAGGCAAGCTAGTCACAAAGTCCATGGAGATATCCTCCCACTTCCAACTAGGAATAGGAAGAGGCTGAAGTAATCCAGATGGAGGTTGTTGAATGGCTTTCACACGTTGGCAAGTCTCACACTTGGCAACAAAATCATCAACATCAGCCTTCAAACCAATCCACCAAAAATGTTCCTTCAAGTCCTTGTACATCTTGGTGCTTCCGGGTGTATAGTAAAGATTTGGTGTGCTTCCTTCAATATTTCTTTCTTAATTTCTTCATTTGCGAGGCACACACAGTCTTCCTCTAAACAACAAAGCACCATCCATGGATATACCAAAGTCGGGGTCCGACTCAGGATTCGAAGAAATCTTCTCAACTTTGATCAAAAGCTCTTGATCAGAACTCTGCAGAGCGACAATCTTATCTCTAAGACCAGATCTTGCCGTCATGGCAGAAAGAATAAAATCAGAATTCTCAGGGACGATTTCCAAATCAAAACTCTCAATAGAAGACCACAATGGTAAACTCAAAGCATTCAAATCCAAAGTCCTCTTCTGGTTCTTCCTACTAAGAGCATCAGCAACAACGTTTGCTTTCCCGGGAGTGATCTTGAATATCACAATCATAATCGGAGACTAGTTCCAACCATCTCCTTTGTCTCATGTTCAACTCCTTTTGAGTAAAGAAGTATTTCAAACTCTTATGATCCGTGAAAATGGCAATCTTCTCACCGTAAAGGTAATGGCTCCAAATCTTCAAAGCAAAGACAACGGCGGCAAGTTCTAGATCGTGAGTGGGGTAATTCCGCTCATAATCTTTCAATTGCCGAGAAGCATAGGCTACGACCTTGCCATGTTGCATCAGTACACAACCCAAACCAATCTTTGACGCATCGGTATAAAGTTGTCATACCACCGGAACTATCGGGTATAGTCAAAACCGGGGCACTTGTCAATCTATCTTTCAACTCTTGGAAATTCTTCTCACAGCGTCGGACCAAACAAACTTTTCTTCTTTCCTGGTCAACTTAGTCATAGGAGCAGCCAACCGAGAAAAATTCTCAATAAACCTTCTCGTAGTAACCCGCCAATCCAAGAAAACTTCTTATTTCCGTTACCGACTTCGGTCTTTCCCAATCAGCCACGACTTGGACCTTTTCGGGATCGACACGAATACCTTCGGCTGAAACCACATGACCAAGGAATACCACTCTCTTAAGCCGGAAATCACACTTGCTAAACTTAGCGAACAACTTCTTTTCTCGCAACCTTTGCAAAGTGAAACTTAGATGACTCGCATGCTCTTCTTCGCTCTTCGAATAGATCAAGATGTCATCAATGAAAACAATCACAAACTTATCAAGCACATCATGAAATACTCGGTTCATGAGGTCCATGAACACCGCAGGAGCATTGGTCAATCCGAAGGGCATGACTCTAAACTCGTAGTGACCATACCGCGTTCGGAAAGCTGTCTTGAAGATATCACTAGACTTCACTTTCAATTGGTGATATCCGGACCTTAAGTCAATCTTTGAGAACACAACGGCACCCTTCAACTGATCGAAGAGATCATCAATTCTGGGCAGCGGATATCTATTCTTGATAGTCAACTTATTCAATTCACGGTAGTCGATGCACAAGCGCATACTACCATCTTTCTTCTTGACAAACAAGACCGGAGCTCCCCAAGGTGACACACTAGGCTGTACGAAACCTCTATCAATGAGCTCATTCAACTGATTTTGCAACTCTTTCAACTAAGTAGGAGCCATCCTATACGGAGCTTTAGATACCAGAGCGGCACCAGGGACGAGATCAATAGAAAACTCGACATCCCTGTCTGGAGGCACTCCCGATAGATCATCAGGGAAGACATCAACAAAGTCGTGCAGACAACTCGACTTCATCGACCCTTTTCTCCACTATACCCTTGCCTTCAGATGAAGCATCATCCACTAGGGCATAGACTTGCATCGGTGTGACAGCACCTTCTTACAAACCCTTCTCTTTTCTCCACGAAATTCAAAGACCGGACTTCCACAAATATGGAACTGAATCTTCCTTGAGGAACAAAGGAACACAGCTTTGTGGGCTGTCAACCAATCGATTCCCAAAATAATATCGAAGTCCTTCATGTCAAGAATTACAAAATTGGCCTCCAAGTTCTTCTCACCAATCAACACAGGACATTTAGATAACCCCTTATCTAGTTTCACAACAGGACCAGTAGGTGTACTAATCAATAAACAACTAGACAACTTCTCGGGGATTAGGTTAGTCTTCTTGATGAATGCGAGATGACATGAACGAATGAGATGCACCCGTATCAAATAAGACAAATGCAGAAATGGAAGCAACTAACAATGTACCTGTAATCACTTCATGGCTTGGATCCTGCTCAAAGACTTGGAAATACTGAAAACTCTACCGGAGGGAGGAGCAGGAGCACTCTTCACCACTGGGGCAGGCTGCTTTGGGCGGGCCGCCCGGACGAGCACGAGCGAAATGACCAGCTTGCTTGCGGTAGAAGCAAACAGGATTGCTTTGGATCCAACGGGGGTGGCTACAACAGAGGGCTTCGAACAAAAGGCCTTGCACTTGCACTTGCGCTTGCACTTGCTGGTGGTCGGTTTCCGCCATCTTGTCCTAAACTGGCCGGGCTGCTGAAAACCCGTGTTCGACCTACACTCTTAGCACGAAAGGTAGGAGTGGGGTAGGGTGTAGGTCACACAAAACGACGGTCATTACGATCCACCAAACCAGAATTCCTTGATTGCCGGGGCTTTTGCACACGAGCACTTTCCTTCTCTATTTCTTCCAACTTCTTCGAGTTACGCACCACTTGAGCATAGCTCACTATAGGCTGGATTGTGAGGTAAGCTTTAATGGCGGGCGCAGTCCTTTGAAGAACTTCTTTGCTTTGGCGAGGTCATCCTTGGGAGAATGCGGAGCAAAGAAATGAAGCTCCTCGAACTTCTGTTGGTACTCCAACACGAGACAGAGATCCTTGAGTAAGAATCATGAACTCGGCTTCCTTCGCGTCTTTTACCGCCTCGGGAAAGTAGTTCATACAAAAAGCCTCTTTAAACAGCTCCCAAGTTACAACTCCTGCATGCAAACCTTCCAAAACGGGCGAGTGGAGATCCACCATGCATCGGCTTCTTGTTGTAACCACGTTCAGCAAACGAGAATCTTCGAGCTTCCGAGCATTGCGGATGTCGGAAAGCCTTCTCCAACTCACGAAGCCACTTGTTAGGAAACAAGGGGTCCTTGGTAACTCCGGTGAAAGTGGGTACTTGCATCTTGAGAAAACTCTCCATCGAGGCGAGTATGAGGAGTTCAGCTAAACCTCCCGCATTCGGGACTGCGGCATGAGGATTCACATTAGCACCTGCCCGGGTCTCATTATGCGAGTCATGAAACCCACCAACATCTGGTTGAACCGAGCTGCTTGCTGCTGCATCATATTGCCCATAATATTGGCAATATCTCGGAAACTTCCAACATTCGGGGCACCAAGTATCTCATGGGTACCCTAATCAACATTAGGTATTTCACCACCTCCATGAGGTATCTCACCACCACCATGAGGTATCTCACCACCTCCTTGACCACTGGATTCACCACGCCCACTTCTCAGAGTAACCATTCTGCAAAACCGAGAACATCAAAATACCGAATTTCGAAGTTTCAACATAAACCACAAGTCCAAATGATTTGAAAACTTAAATCATGCTCAAATATATCCATATAGTCATCAAACAATAATCCATAAGGCAAAAATCACATTTTCCAAAAATTCAACAGCAAATGAGGTCTCTGTGACCATTGGTCGAGTGATTGGTCGACTGACCCAGTCGACCAATGAGTCGACCAATGCAGACAGAATGCGAAAATTCGCATTATAAGCCTCATTTTCACATTCCAACCTCATTCCAACTTCTTCCAAAGGTGAGAGAGCTCTAGGGAAAATCTCCAAGAGTTCTCACAAGTGTTCTTGAGGTGATTTGGTGCTTCAACAACAACACCACAACACACAATCATCACAAACAAGGTAAATCTCTTATTCTTTCTTCCATTTTCATCTTCTCATGCTTGCATTTTAATTAAAACCATGCTTTGCTTGTATCCAATGCTAGAAATCATGCTTAGGAATGCTTAGAAACATATTCCCTAGGTTTTAAACACAATGCCATGCATAGACAACAAGTTTTAACATATTGGTGCTCATCTCGCAATGTTTTTATACCAAAATCGATATCTTTAGAAAAATTCCGTTTTCTCTCAAACCGCTTGAAATTTTCTCACGAGATCAAATGCTACATGCTCAAGATGACATTGTAGATAGGTCCATACAATTTGATTTAACCAATTTTAACTTTTCAAAAATCCAATTTTGACCTAAATGGCAAAATCCCCAAATTTCCTTCATGCTGAATTCTTCGCTTTAATCCAAGTTTCGATCGATTTTCATCAAACGAACTTCATAAACATGAAATTCCAAGTATTGCGCACATGCTAGTATGTTCAAATCAAATTTCCCCCAAATTTGAAATTTTCTGAAAAATTACGAAAATACCCTTTTGGCTCAAATCTTAAGGTAGCACTAACTGGAATTGTCTCTTGTTTCTTTCACAGATATCCACTATGCAGAGGGGAGGGCGAGGACGAGGTAGAGATCGTGGTCGCATTGTAGGTGCTCTTAGGGGCGGAGGTCGGGTTCCTTCGAGCCTAGACGGGAGGTTAGGAGACCGGACATGTTTGACACACCTCGGGCCGAGTTCTGTACGAGGCCTACTTCGATTCTTGCAATATCGAGATGGGACGTCTACTTCACTTACGCCAGCTCAGAGCCTTTAGGATCCGGCAAAGATTCGACACATTGCAGTGGACTCATCTCTTCACCGAGGATCTGCCGGTATACCCGGAACTAGTGAGGTTGTTATTCAGCAACCTTACCTACACAGAGGAGGCTCGAGGCCAAGGACATCCGCTTAGACTTGTCCTCGGGGAGCGGGGTCTTCCGGACTCGGATTCGCTTCTCTACCGGACACTTGGCTGAGATCTTGCGGGTTCCTTACTATCCACGGCGGTGTGTGTGGATACCTGCAGGAGCAGATATGGACAGCCATCGATGCCGTACGAGCTACGCGAGATATGCTCTACGCTATGGGATAGCCGTCGATGCTTCACTCCGTGGACCAGCGGACGGATGACGGACTCTGCACGGATTATTGGTCGCATAGTAGGCCGAAACATTATGCTGAAAGCCAGACATCACCACCGGGTCACGGTGATGGAGGCCTTAGTCATCTACCGCATCTACATGGGCTTCGAGATCGATCTTTCCTACATCATTCGGCGGGTCATCTTGGACTTAGTTCTGCGGCCTAGCATGCGGAACCTTTGCTATGGGAGGCTACGACTTTGATCTTCGGGCATTTCGGGGTGAGTTTCGAGGATACACCGGTGGACACTTTGGTTCACGGGGATACTCTATTGGGACTCGGACCATTCGTCGGATGAGACTACAGCGATCGAGAGAGATCTCCTGGTCCGGAGGGTGAGGATGATGATGAATCGGAGGATGAGGATCGGGGGTCGGAGGATGAAGGAGAGGATATCGGTCCTGATAGTGATGATCGGGCCGGAGATGATGCGAGATATGCATGAGGCTGAGCCTGTGCATCACGAGTTTCCTTCATCACACTTCGAGGCGGGTGGCCCTTCACATGCGGTTCCGGAGACTTCGGATCTTGGAGCACGGATGAGATCGATGACTTCCATGCTAGAGAGGATGGAGGTCGGACGAGGAGCAGATGTACGAGAGGATGGAGTCACGACGGGATAGGATAGAGCATTAGGTGACTCGGCTAGCGGAGGAGTTCGGAGCATACGAGAGATCGGAGAAGATCACCTAGATAGATTGTACCCTAGGATTTCCATTTATGCATTTCGGATGTAATCGTTGTAAAAACTTTTGAAATTAATGAAGTTCATTTTGTTTCACTTAATTATTGTATATTATGCACCTTTCTTTTCCTTGCATTAGTGACATTTGTTCAAGTATAATTATGGTATATTATTCTGAAACGTTCTATTATGCCTTAAAGGTTAAGTTTCTAATTCAGTGTTCTATTATTCACTTCTAAGAGTAGAAGAGTCATTTCAGATCAATGACTCGGGAATGTTCAGATTATTGTCTTTTGTGGTTAGGATCTCCTTGAACCTTGGGCTACGATACCAATCATCACGTCCTCCCAGCCGGTACCCTATCGGCATACCCGAGAGTGTGATCCACAGCCCGAAGATCAGGTATCGAGTGATCAGCCTCCCACATAAACAATAACATAATCATGAACAATCATAATAAAAGTGCGGAAGATAAACCATAGATCCAATTAAGAAAGAATGAATCATAAATGAATCAGAATGATAGATATAATCAGAGTATCAAATAGATAAGTAAAGTGAGGCAAAAATCCCACTTTACAACCAGCGGAAAGTAGCTCTAAAAGATAATAAACTAGACAAAATCTAATCCCAGTAGCAAGTACATTGGGTAACTAAATTGTTCTCCACTTTATAGACACATCCTTATAAGTGTAAATCTCATAAATAGCACAAGGACGCTTCCACTCAATGGTCGGACTAAGCATCGTACGGAGCATAACCACTAGCGGGATCTTCAGTGTAATTGTGGTAACCGCAATCACCTTCCTGGAGATATGCCTCTTCGCCTTGCGCTTCTTCATAGGGACCGTCATAGTACTCCAGTACTGCAGGATAGTCTAACAAACATTGTACAATAAAGGAATGAGTTTCAAAGAAACTCGGTAAAGGCGATTAAAATCCATAATAACATAAATGCAATATGACATGAGACAAGCAATGAATGAATGAATCTAACTCTATGTATGCTGGTCTCTATTGGCAGACACGCTTTAAGTCATAGCACCGTACTTCTGTAGGAAGGTCCGCTCACATCCTCAACCATTTAAGATATCTTGGATTCTCTCACGGATCATTTCACCGGTCTTGAGCAGCCGATTGGTAATGGGCCTTCCCCTCCTTCTCCCTTCATCCCTCGGGACAAACCTTGGCGGGGGGTTAAGTCAACACACTCTCTCACAACCATTTGGTATAAGTCTTGGCGCATGTCGGGGTAAAACCTAGCCAAATGCAAGTCTTCTACTTAGTTACATCAAGTCAGATCCAGATACGTCCATTCCTCGTCCCTAACGATCCTTTCCGGTATCCTTCACACTAGAGTCCTCATAGTCCCTGACTACGGACTCATCAACCCTATTGATCATCCACATATGGTAAACGGGAAGCTCTCACGTCCTCTCACGGGTTGGTTACCGGTCTTAAGCGCCCGTGAGCCCAAGTCTAACCATATGCAACCCTACCAATAAATGGCCCCCACAATGTGATTCCTGTCCTCTCACGGGTTGGTTACCGGTCTTGAGCGCCCATGAATCCCCATTGCTACCACGGGTCGTTCGGTCTCAATACCCCTCCGATTAGGGTCGACATAACAGGACATCCTAGCCAAACACTACTAGACAATCCTAGATATGTCATCCAACGGTTTAGGAAGGTGTCCAGAGGGCATCTCCGGAAACATCCCATAATATTCCCGTAGTAGTCCAAGGACAGAAGTGTCAAAAGGACACCTCTCCTTTCCAAACCATACTTAAGCATACACATGCATCAATTCATATCATCACATATATGGTAACTTCATATATGGAAAGAAATCAATAATTACAATCACTTGTATATAATTGGTAAGTAAATCATACATGAATTAATTTAATATGAATAAGCAATGCTACTGTAATCAAAGTTATACAACAGTAGTATATCATTGTAAGAATCTAATTTAGGAAACATATCCATGATATTCAAATATAGAAACTAGATTCATGCTATCTATGTAATTAAGGAAATAACCATCCTTACCTTTTATAACTCGCAAAGGAATCCTAAGAAGTCAAGTAAGATCTTGGCAAACTTGAGAAGAAGGTCCTAAACAAGTATATACAACATATTAGGAAAGATCCCTAACAGAAAAGATACCAAAACATCCAACACGGACCAATTGCGAGTTCTTTGAACTCATTGGTCGAGTGGATTGGTCGACTGGTCGATCGACCAATCGATCGACCAATGCGAGACGATAGCACAAAAAAAACAGAGTTTTAAGATATGAAATCCGAATTTGGTGGTTCAAAAGGGTACTAATCAAGGGGTAAACTACATCAGTAGTATTCTAACATATAGGGGACCTCAAAACACTAATCCAATCAAGCCATCAAGATCCAAATTAGGAAACAAAAAGTTACCATAATTAAATCAACCATGGATTTTGATGAATTCGAAATAGAAATCAAAGACAAGAACAATATGAGGATGGATCATTGCTTCAGGTAAAGGTATCATGAACACATACTTAGATCTTCAAGGAAATAGGCTTAGAAGCATAAATCTAAATAAGGAAATAAAACCTACCATATATGTAACTGCCATGATTCATGAAGAACACATAGTATGGTAGAAGAGAACAACTAGAGATTGATAGATCATGGATTATGAAAAGAAAACACAGTAATTAACTACTAACATGATCAAAATAGAAGATCCAAGGAGATCAGAATTCAAATCAGAAGTTTAACAAGATTAGATCATGGTTTGATCATGATTCCTTCAAAAGCTTGCAATGATCATGGTTAAGATCATTGTTCTAGCCTCAAATCCTTAGGATGATCATGAGAACAAGTCCAGAGATGTTTGCAACAGAGAATGCAGCATCTCTTCTACTGTCTCAACTCAAAAAGGAAAGAAAAACAAAGATGGAGGAGAAGAAGAGAGAGTAGACATACCTTTTGATGCAAAAGGAAGAGTTTCGACGAAGATCCGTCAAGAAAACACCAAGGATGCAAGGGAGATGACTTGCAGAGGTCTTTGGTTCGTTCCAAAGAGTTTGGAGGCAGCAAATACGAAGTGGACTCGAGATTGGACTTAAATAGAGCAAGAAAAACCTAATTGCCAAAGACAGCACTCATTGGTCGAGTGGATTGGTCGACTGGCCCAGTCGACCAATCAGTCGACCAATGCTGACAGCAAATCCAAAACAGGGAATTGAAGGCCCAGATCAAATCCAATCCTAAAGGGGTTTTGCACACAAGTCAAGTGACTTACCTAATAGGTAGAAATGCCTTCAAACCAAGATAGAGAGCACTCCAAGTCCATCAACTAATCCGATCTTCATCAAGATTCAGTTTCCATAAATAGAACTTCACATCAACTTTCATGGATTCAAAGCCAAACACCAAGTCCTCTACTGGGATGGCCCAAAGCTGACTTCTTACTTTACTCCGTGTCATCGGACCTATAAATAACAAGGTTTCCGGGTCAAGGTTAGGGCTGGGTTTTACATGCATACTGAAGAGCACCAATGATGCTCCTATAGAGAGTAGGATCCACCATTAATTGACCTATAAACTTACTGAGTTTGTCGGTGTTGGAGGCAAGAGTAGAGACAGGCTTGCAAGTAGATATATTTGCCATCTTAATAAGATTTTGAATATACTGATGTTGAGAGAGATGAAGCCCATCATGAGATCAAGTAACAAACATGCCCAAAAAATAATGAAGAAAGCCCAAGTCCTTTAGGGCTAAAATAGGGCCAAGATCATTGAAAAATCAGGCCAATAAAGCGTCAGAACTGCCAGTTAGAAAATATCATCAACATATACTAGAATAAACATAGTGCCAGTTTTAGAGCCAGTAAACCCATATTCAACAAGGAAAGAGTCAAGCTCGTCAAACCAAGCACGAGGAGCCTATTTTAAACCATAAAGAGATTGGTGAAGTTTGCAAACATGATTAGGATGAAGAGAGTCAGTGAAGCTAGGTGGTTGCTTTATATATACATTTTCATGCAAAAACCTATGAAGGACCACATTTTGAATATCCAGTTGGCGAATAGACCAAGACTGTGACACTGCAAGAGCCAAGACTAGCCGAATGGTAGTTTGTTTGATCACCGGGCTAAGGGTTTAATGATAGTCAAGGCCTTCCTATTGATTAAAACCCTTCGCCACTAAGTGGGCTTTGTATCTTTCAATAGAACCATTTGCCTTTCACTTGACTCGAAAAACCCATTTACATCCAATGACATTATGAGAAGGAGGAACAAGAGACCAAGTACCATTCTTCAAAAGTTTAGTGAATTCTTCATCCATAGCCTTCTGCCAGTGAAGGTATTTGTTGGCAATAGTAAAGGAAGTAGGTTCAATGTGGGTGTGATCAATTTGGGTGAGAAAAGCCCTAGGGTTTACCTTTGATATAGTATCATGGGATGAGTGTTTTGTGAAGGTTGGGAAGTGATGAGTGGTAGTATAGCTTGGGAGTCAAATGGTAGGTGAACAACTAGATGAACAAGAGAGAGAGACTCGGCCAAGGGAGGTGAGGAGGGAGAGGATTCAACCAAAGGGGTGGGGGAAACCCTAGAAACATGGGGACTAAGAGAAGAGGCCATAGGGGAAGAGGTGTGGGACCCAATGAGAAAAGTAGGGGTGAAGGATTCTCCAGGGGAGTTCAGCTGAGGTGGGGCTCCTAAAATTGAGGGAATGGGGGTAGGGTTTCCCACTAAAGGTGGATGCCCTAAAATGGAGGGAAGTGGTGGGGTAGGGGAGCGAGTTACCTCACTTGCAAGGAAAGGAAATCTTCTTTCATCAAATACAACATGTCGAGAAATAAGGATTTTTCCAGTAATAGGATTAAAACACTTGTATCCTCTATGGCAAGAATTGTATCCCAAGAAGACATGTAGTTCAGACCGAAATTCCAGCATATGTTTGTTATATGGTATCAAACATGGACAACATGCACAACCAAAAATCCTCAAAGAGTCATAATCAGGCTGAACTTTGAACAATTTGAAATATGTAGAGGAATTTTTCAGCACTGGAGTAGGCAAACGATTAATTAGAAAAGTTGCAATTTTAAAGGCATGCATCTAAAATTTTAGGGCAAGAAGCATGTGCTGATAAAGTCAATCCAGTTTCCACAATGTGCCAATGACGGCACTCAACATCGTCATTCTGCTCATGAGTATGAGGACAAGAGATCATGTGTCCAATACCATGTTCTTGAAGGAAAGTGAAGACAATTCTATATTCGCCTCCCTAATCACTATGAAAACGCTTGATTTTTCAAGAAAAGTGATTTTAATAAGAAATTTAAATCTCTTAAAAATACCAAATACCTTAAATTTAACCGTCATAGGATAAAACCAAATAAATTTGCTAACATCATCCACAAAAATCACATAATATAGAAACCCCTCAAGAGATTCCACAAGATAGGGGCCCCAAACATCAAAAAATATTAAGTCCAAAGCTCCATCAAAAACTAATTTTGATAGTTGAAAAGGGAGTTTTTGACTTTTCCTTCTCTGACAAGCATCACAAACATAAACAAAATCATCTGAACTAACTAGCAACTCAAACTTAGAAATTAAATTTTTAACAACTTTGGAGGTAGGATGCCCCAAACGTGAATGCCAATTCCAAAAAGAAATCTTTCTCCAACAAATGCTTTGGGAGAGCCCAACCGAATTTGGTACAATCCATCTTTAACAATGCCCTTAAGAAGACATCTCACCGTCGTACAATCCTTTACATAACAAATATCAGGATGAGATTCAAACAAAGCATTATGATCCTTAGTGAATTGGGAGGCTGATAATAAATTCTTGCAAATAGAGGGCACATGAACAACAGACTTCAGTTAGACTAAAGAAGAAGATGTATCAAAATTCATGTTACCAATGTCACTGATAGGAAGACCAGCACCATTACGAACTTGAACTCGATCTGAAATATGGTAGGGTTGCGCAATATGGAGATTTTCAAGGGCATTGGTGACATGATGTGTAGCGCCAGAGTTAGGGTACCGATTTTCATCTGGAAGAGATGCACTAGAAAATTTAGAAATATTCACAGATAGAGTTGTATTAAAGGTACCTTGAATGGCATGATTGAAATGCTGGTAACAGTCATTTGCTCTATGTCCAGGACAATCACAAATCTGAAAGATAAGACGATTGCCTGTTTGATGAGGTGGTTGATGTCTATGAGAGCCGTAATGAGGAGAAAAACGACCACAACCAAATCTGCCCCTTTGGAGAAAAACGCCCTCTGTAAGGCTGACGTGGAGGCCAAATAGGGGTGGGTTGGCTAGTGGCAATGTTTGCCATAGGAGAAGAAGAGTCAACAGTCTTTTTATTTTTTTATTACTAATTTTTTTTTTTGGATGATTAAGAGTCATAGTTCATCTTTTAACCAAATTTCATGAGTCAATCTTGTAATTCATCATAGGAGATGGGAGAATTGTGAGTGGTAATGGCAGTCACAAAAGGAGAGTATTCAACTCCCAAACCATTCAAGACATGAAGAAGAATTCTTCATCTTTCACAAGCCGTCCCACAACGGCAAGTTGATCATAAATACTTTTTATGCAAAGAAGGTAATCATGAATGCTATTGTTACCTTTTTGAATATTTTGGATTTGAAGGAGAATTTGCATTATGCTTGAGAGCGGAAGAGAAAGTTGAGAAGATCTGCTCAAGCTTGGACCAGACTTCTCTAGAGGTGTAGCAACCAATAACTTGCGCATGAACTGTTTAATAAAGGAAGCAATGATCCAGCTGACGATTCCACTTTTAATAGTCAAGATTTGATCGAAAGATCGCAACATCATCTTTATCGAGAATGGTAGCGGGTGGGCAAAGAAAAAAGCCATCAACAATCTCAAACAATTTGTATGTCTTCAAAAGAGGAACAATCTGAGATCTTCATAGCAAATAATTCATCCCATTAGGCTTTGCTGAGAGGAAGCCATTGCGGGAGGGAAACGAATGGGTGGGAACTTGAGCTCTGATGCCATGTTAAAAGCCATGAGTTAGGGTTAGAGAGACACGTTTTTGGGTGACGGAGAGAGAGAGAGAGAGAGAAACTCAGTTTTCGTGGTTCGGCTGATCTCTGCAACCTACGTCCACGAAAACATGATTTGCTTCCTTAAGATTGACTGTTGTACATATTACATATTTAGAGTTATAAGAGTCCTGCTCAACATTAATCTTGGACTTTAACTCTAGAGTTTGAATTACTCAAGTTATCTATTTGTGTTTGGTATGAACTATGTCACTTGTGTGTTTAAGTGCAACTCTGAGTCTGATCCACTTGTGGATAAGATGTAATCTGTTGGAGTCTCTTGAGTAATTGAGTTTGAGTTTGGTTCTTGAAGTCTTGCACACATGGAGGTAGTTGAGTTTGAGTGGAGTTCTTGAAGCCTTGCACGCATGGAGTAGTGGTGGCTAGGGAAACCCTAGATTCGACTAGGGTTGCCATTGATTTCTTGTTTTGCCCTCAGATTATTAAAGACCATAATAATCCTTAATAGGGTGCATGACAATAGTCTGGTGAAAGGTCTAAAAACTCATATTCTTGTCAATTTTATTGAACTTGTCAACCAAAATGAAAACTCAAAAAGAAAGTCATAATTAAAGCTCACCGTGACCATTTATTGGAGACTTTGAATTGTGCAAATCCTCCACATTCCTTGTTATGCAGCTTGCAAGTCCTTTTTGTTTGGCTCTATCTCAGTTAGAATTGATTCTTGGGAACTCCTTGTATAATTGACAAACTTTCTTGTTTATCGGTTTACTCCCATGTCTCAATCTTTTACTCAATGATAATGTGGGAAATATATATAAAACTCTATTGTATCTATTGATGCTTTCATGTTGGTGGACATGAATCAGCTTCTAATGAATTAGCTTGGAACATTTTCCTTTCTTGTGAGTGGACAAAGAGTATTTGGTGGTGGGACCTCTAGGACTTCAGACGGAGTTCATCTCAAATAATTCCTTCCTTCAACTTTGTAACTCTTTCTTTTTAAGTTCAGACTTGGATACACTATCCAATAATTTTTTTCTTTCTTTCTTTTTCATAATAGCATACTATTTTATATGGATTGAAAGAAATGCTAAGGTCTGTAACAATAAAGAACACAACCCCACTAGAATCTTGCATAATGTAAACAAGTGGATAACGGATATACATCTATACCATGACTCTACTACAAACCCTGATGATAGCCACATATATAGCACAACTTCATGTATATGTGACTATGTAAAATTGTTTTGCTCACCAACTTTATTGTGTGTAGGGCTACACAATGAACTTCTAAACAACATAAGATTGGAGTGTCGGACTTTTTTGGAATGACAATATCCTTTTTGTAAGTACAAGGAACATAGAGGTTGAATCAACGTAGGAGGCAATGGTGCGAGGCTTTTTTCAAGGCATGAGCAAAGCAAAGGATCTAAGAGTACAAATCAAAGAAATTTGGGGCCAGGAAAAACAATACCTAGCCACGCTCAAAGACAATGATTGCAACATATGGCATCTAAATTTGATACCCCAATTTGTAGAACTGGTAAACATCGCTAAAGACCTCAAGATGTGCGAACTTTGATCCCACCCCCTGGTAAAATGATTGCTAGAGTTAATCCCATCTATTTTGGTTGAGAGAATTTTCATAGGACTCTCCACCTTTAATTGTAACTATAAGCACTATTTTAACTGAATGCATTTTCTCCTAGCATTATGATGTAGGTTTGACATACCTTTCTATTGCTTTAAATAAAATTTGCTTTTAATTGAAAAATGGGAATCAGATCTGAAAGATTTTCCACCAACTGAACATTTCCCCTAATTTATAAACCAGAAAATAGCCGTCAAAACTAGTATTGTCAGATTTGAGAGCTCGACTTCTTAATGTGCAGCACTGTGTTGCAAATGGTCGAGATTTCGACCTCGACCATCCGTTTTCAAAAGTCTGAAAACCACTTTTTAGAAATGGATGGTCGAGATCTCTACCTCAACCGTTTGCTGCAGGTGATGTGCATTAATTGCGCATTACCCAAACGATTTTACATATTTGAGACCCTAAATCTTTAAATAACTACAGCAATTGAAATCATGATCAGTCTAACAAAGCTACAAGAAGAAAAAGTCTAAATCCTAATAGCCCTTGAAGATCCTACTAATGCAAGCACGATCCATGCCCTCTCTCTCTCTCTCACATTTCTCATTGTTTTTGAAATCACTGTCAGAAACTGTCACTGTTTAGCTCTCTCATTTTTTATTTCCCTTTCTTAATGAAACCACCATACGGTTCTATAGTCAACAAATTTATTCAAGAAGAAAGACCACGTGTACAAACACTAGTCTTTCACCATAATCAGGGAGAGACCACCATTCCCCAAGTAGGAGAAGAGGAAAAAATACACTCAAGCCCTAAATAGGTGTTCTATTGCCATCAAATTTTTGCTTCAAGATCCATGTAATACTTTCTCAGCCATTCACCAATTATTTTGACTTCTTTCTTCCTTTGATGGGTCAACCACTTTGGATCATCGGGAGCAGATCCACCTAAATCCAAGCAGTGAGATCCTGCGTTATCAATATCAAGTTTATATGAGTAAACTTTACATACAAAACTTGGGTAATCATAATGAGTCAAAAAGAAGTTTGGATCACTTACTTATACAAGAACGTCAAAAACAACTCACAAACCAATCATAATATACGACGATACCCAGATGATTGATTCCTAGAGTGTCTTCGACTTCATTGTATAACGAAATGGTGTGAACTTATCAAAAACATAACAAGTAATAAAATACATGCCTTGTTCTGTAGTAACCGCTATGAGGCTGGTAGATATGTTTTCAAGCACCCTAAGACAAAATCAAAGTGAGATTGATCAAGAAATTAAATGGATAATCCAAAACTAAGAAGACTTTAAATGACACATTATATATCAGTTACTAATTAATTACCCTCCACTGCTGTATGGGTCTTTCAATCCATTGGAGAATATGATGTTACTTCCAAATTGTTTAAGAACCCGTTTAATATCCTGCAGTTTTAATCCATACCAGCATTAATTAATTAGTTTTTATGGTTCAAAATGTGTTTCAAAGAGTAGAGAGCAACTAAAACATACATGACCACCAAACTGAGTTGTGATCCAATGAGGCCGAGGACTGACTCCATGTCTCTCCTTACAATCTTCCATGAAGCTGGTGAGGTTGAACGATTTGGGTGGGAACATTGACTCACTGTTTGTACCGGCTGCAATCGGCATTACCATCTCACTACATGTCTACATGACCACAAAGCATCAGAGGTTGCAAATTAAGATCGTATCCAGTGCAAAGTCTCAGTGTTTAGTAGGTTCAGAGAACAATTATTACCTGCCAATTCCAACCATCACTTGTTTCACTAGGAGAGGTGTACTCATTAATATCATAGCATGCCGATTTGTTTCCCTTGAAAGCAACCACGCCTGCAAATGCCCGACTAAGAACATCGATTGTTCTACTAGATTCTTCATCCATTGCCTTGCAAATAATCGAAACTTGATAAGGAGGTCGTGGATAATTATACTGTGCAGCGGTTGCATATGTACTATCTAGGTAGTCCTTGAGTTGTGAAGAATTGCTCAATGGGCTATAACAAGCACATACAAAAATGAATTTTTTTTCTTCAGAAAATGAGAAACCAAAATTGATACCAGTAGGACTCTTAATTACCTGCAAGTCTTGAATTTTTCACTGAGAAGTTTAAGACCATTAGGCGTGGCAGCAACGTCGTCAATTGTAGACCACACTTGTTTTATGTTATTGTAGCAATTCTCACTTGCTTCCTATACCACAAGAGAAAGACTATAACCACACGCTCTAGAGATCTTTACCAAGAGTGGGAGAAGGTGCATGTAAGTTTAATTTATTGTTATGGTTTGAATTTTACCCTGAAAACCTTCGTAACTAGAGAGTAGTAACTATCTTCAGGGACAATGTTGTCGAAATAGAGAATTGGTGCTGATGATGCAAGTGCTCCATGGGCAATATGAGGATATTTTAACCGAAACCATGATGCAAGCACTGTAGATAGAAAGAAAAAAAAATTTACGTAAGAGACTTGCAGAGTTTTAAAATATGAACAACTACATATATGTAACATGAGTAGATATAAATGATTCACATACTTCCACCATAAGATCCTCCACTGACAATCACAGGGCTGGCCTCTGCAGACAAATTCCTTTTCACATAATTTATCACTTCTGCATAATCGGCAAGAGCTTGAGAAGAGCTGAAGTATCCTCGTAATTTTGCATTTTGTAACGCTTGTTTGCTTGAACCGTATGGGACTGAGTGCCCGTAAAAACGATGCTATGAGAGAAAAAATATATATATACATATATATATGATTAGCTTTTGAGGATGAGTTCTTATTCTATCAAAAATTCTAATGAGAGAAAACAAGTACCATTCCTTCTTACCTCTATATACAATTCAAGAGCCTTGAATCGAGGAGAATTCTCATTAAGGAACCCAACATAACCAAGATCGCCATCTAAAGAAGCTTCAGCGCCAAAATAAACAAAGATTGGAGCACTAGAATTTGCACCACCCCAATTCTTAAAATTGATCACATATCTTTGTTGAAAGGTATTGTAGCTTTCAGGTCCAAAATTGAAATGGTCAAGCGTCTGTGTGTAGTTGAAGGTCTTCAAATCTTTGAGAAGAGGAGTCGTATGGCTGCCTCCGTTGGCCACATGGTTGAGGTTCTTCTTCCTTATTCTTCTCTCCACCACACCTAGCCTTGGATTTGCAGAGACACATGTTATGAAGACTAATAGAAGCAGCCCAAGTAGCTGAGAAGGAGTTTTCATAGCCATTGTTTTGACAAACAACAAGGATCATGTGATGTTACAAAGCTTGTAGAAGTAAGGTCCAATAGAAGAAATAAATTCTACAAGAACATTGAGAATTCTAGAATATTTTCCTATCTGCAGTCTCTGCCCTTGCAAGAATGGTAATCAGGTCGACCACCGGAGACAACCCACAAAGAGTTGCACTTCCGGTGAAGTTGATGAATGAAACCAACGAAGAAGTCTGAACACTAATTTATTCACAGGTGATGTCTAAAGATACAAGAAAGAAATTTATGGTCCCTTATGTTATGGATGTCCTCATAATTTTTGTGAGGAAGTAATCAATTTTCCTTATTTTGAAACAAATAGCTGGAATTCTGTGGACTTAATCAAGATATAGAGTCAAAATGACTAAATAAGTGCATGGTTTTTTAGACTCAATTCATGAATCTTTCTAATCCTGGCTTATTCAACAATGTATGGCAATGCCAGTTAGCTGGTTAATTTCACAACTTAAATGTCAGTTTGGTGTCATTTTGTATAATGGCTTGAGGGTGCACTTATTATGGAGACATACAACAGTTTTCTCTCGAGAGTTTTTTAATGTTTGGATAAAAGTAAAAAGAGTACGCTATGTTTCATTTTTTTCTCGAGAAAAATAAGATTCTACCCCTATGTCCGGATCGACATAGAAAAGGATGAAATAATTCTTCAACCCTTAAAATGAAAACTTCATCCCTAGCCTTTTGAATTAAGGGAAGATATCTCCTTCACATTTCAACTATCCCATTTTTATTTTTCTAATTTCAGATTTTTCTATTTTAAGGTAACATAAGCTCTTTGTCCTTCCGTCTCCACCAAATACCCTTACAATTAAAGTGATACATTAAGGTGATACTTCTCCCTCATGTTTGAAACTCTAGAAGCTTGAAAAAAGGCTTCCAACATGAGATGGACGAATATAAGAACGAAAGACAAAAAAATCAGATTTTTATTTGCTACAGATAACTTACAATACTTGTATTTGGTTCAAATTTCGGTTTCTTTTCCCTACAACAGATCCCATGTAAACCAAATTATAAAGACACCTTAAAATTTAAGATAATGATACTTACCGTTGCCTCCAGTACTATAGCTTAATTGCTACTTTATCTCTTATACTTTTTGAAATTACTAATTCAACTTTCGACTTTATCTGTAAGTACTATTCCCACCCCCTACCATTAAACTCCGTTATTTAAATGATGACATGACATGTTTTATTTATTTTAAAATCCCATATTAACTCTACAGTTTTATATTACTCATTTACACTTCATGTTAAATTAAATTACTATAGTTGGTAATTAGGGAAAACTTAAACCTGATTAAACAATCTTCTTCTTTAGTCAAAAGAAAGAGAGAAAAGAAAATGAAACTCATTTTCAAATTTATATATGTACTTTTCATTTTGGAAATAAAATAAATAGTAATTCTTAATTTTTTGTGTTATTTTTAATTTTGTTATTTACTTTCCCGTTTAATGTTATCAATTAAAAAGTTTCTACTTCCAATAGACTGTTATTTATTTATTGTCTAATTTAACGTTAACAATTTTACCAATAGAGTGCCTTTTTTTTTTTAATCCAAATTGATAAAAATACATATGTAAAATTATTTCATATGATTAATTTTCTAAATAAGGATAGTATTATCTCTGGCCTTCTTAATTATAAAAACACAAAGACATTAAACATTCAACCTTAATGGTAGCTTAACACTGTTAGAACTGAAGGAGGCAACAATAATTTTATAAAGAGCAGGGTTCTTTTAGTAATAAAGCTATAATACATGCGGCAATAGTAATTAACTAATTATCCTTTTAAGATAATATATTATTCATTAGTGGTTGACAATGAATATTTATTCAACGTAGAAGGCTCTTTACATTGCTCTAATCCAATTTGACGTGAACTATGGGCGACCTTTAGACTTGGATAATTTGGGGATAAATACTTATGAGATGTCATCTCTTCATATGAACATTTCATTAATGGTTGACATTATGCAAAATGTTTTCTCCACATTTTAATATACCTAGGAAAAAAAAAAAAAAAACTGGGAACTACAAGATTAAACTTGCCCATCATTGATGACTGAAAAAGAAAATTAAGGAAAAATTTCTGCACACCCTTGACTTTTGCCATGAAACCCTTAATCACTCCTTGGTCTCGCAAAAATATAGACAGGTTCAAATAAGTAAACAATATTTATTGGGTGTTAACAGTTGAGGTGAAATGACCATTTTACTCAGAAAAAAAAAGTGGAAGTACAATTTTAACCTCACCAATTAATACCCTACACTAAACCAACCCAATCCTTCAAAGTAAACCATGTAGGTAGGTGAAGGGATTCCCGCTTTACCCACTAAAATCCAATATTTGAAAGGTAAATTATGTTTGAATAAGAAAAAAATGCTTCATTTCAGATAAGTGAATGTACAGAAATGAAAGGAGTCATTAATATCTTGCTCGGCCTAAAGCACACCATGTCACGCTTCAACAAATCAGAGTTTTCTATGGATGTGCTTCTAGTACAATGGTTGAGGCCTCCTATGTAGAAAAGTAAGTATATAAAGGTCACAGGGACAAATCTCCATCCCTCCCACATCTTTCCCCCTCTCCCCAGGCCTGTGGGCCCTCAGTTGGTATTCTTCCTTGGAACAGGACCAAATAAAAAAGAAACAAATGGGAGTTTTTGGTGGAACGGTGTAGCTGAACACCAAAAATGAGAATAGGGGTCGTGCAGCCGTTGAGAAGCCCAAACGGACTGGACTATATGATGTAGGTTTTCATCATTTGGATCTGAACGACCCTGCTAGTGTTGCTTCCCTTGATAATTTCATCAAAACTCAATTTGGAAGCTTGATATATTGTTGTGTTGACCTTAGAATAAATGCTCTTCATTGGGTTAATGACTAAATATTTAACAACAAAATAATTATGATGATTTGGAATTCGAAATTCAAATGCTTTAAATTTGACTTTCTCCTCTAAGTTGGAATTGTGGTGTATTAAGACACAACCTCAATAGAAAAAAATGGTTGAATAATTTCAATGTGAGAGAAGTTCAAATATATAGGCAGCATAAATCACATGTTGTTAGGTAACTATGAATAATAAATAAAATAAAATAAAAGATATAAAACATGGAAATACAATACATGGAAATGTTTGTATGGAGATATCATACATGAAAATATTAGTATGGAAATACAATGTATGGAAAGGATTTAATAAAGAAACCAATCAAGCCAAATTAGGGTACTGATAAGATGGTATGGAAAGAAGTCGAATTGAAAGAATGATGAATGGAAATAATTCAAATGAGAGGGGAGTATACTATGGAAAGAATTCAAATGAGAGGAGCAAATAATATGGAAAGTATTCAAATTAGAGACAATTAGGGAAATGATGAAAAATTCAAATGCTTTAAATTAGCTGGGTATATAAATAGGCCATCACTGTGTTGAATAGACCAGTAAACAAGTTTTCCCAATTGACAATGGTTTTTCTTGGTGTTTCAACGACAATGGGTTTCAGGGGTATCATTGCATTGTTTTTACTTTTTCTGCATATTGTTGATTTGAAAAGCTATGGAGCTGAAGCAAAACAGACAATGGAGCATATTGAAGATGAATTGGAGCTGGAAAGGGAACTTAAGAGTTTGAATGTTCCTCATCCTCTCAAGACCATTATAGTATGTTATCTATACTCTTTTTTTTTTCTCTCCACTATAGACCTATGTAATCTATGATGGTTTTTTCTCTCTCTCATGGAGAAAGAAAGAAAGATAGCACGGTTACGGCATTGGAAATTTGTATTGATTTTCACATTTCTTTTCTTATGCCTTTAACTAATAACAAATGGAACAAAAAATGACACCAAAGCAACAAGATAGCATGGTTACAGCATTGGATGTTTTATCCTTCTTATTTATTTGTCCCTTGATCTTGTAGACAAAGGAGGGTGATATCCTTGATTGTGTTGATTTGAATAAGCAACCAGCTTTATCTCATCCATTGCTCAAAGATCACAAAATCCAAGTATGTTGTATTTCTCACCCATTTATTTGTTTTATTTCACCTTCATTTAACAAATCAAGACCCAGGGGCATATCTTATTAACTTTGACTGAAATGTGACTTTTACTACTATAATTTCCTTGCAGATGGAACCAAGTGTTCATCCAGAATGGGGGGCAAATATAACTTCTTCAGCTGTTGAATCTTTGCTAAGTGCTTTAGAGCTTGAGGAATGTCCCGAAGGATCTGTTCCCATTCGAAGAACTTCAAAAGAAGATCTTTTACGGGCTAGAACTTTTTCAAGAGAATTCATCAGCAATTTCAACCGAAGCAACAGACAATTTGCTGGACAATTAGTAAGCAATCACCAACTCCTATTCTAACTAATTCATGTCTCAGATTGAAACTTAATTATAACCCATCTAAATGATGTTAACGATATTAACTTTTTTTTTTCCTATCATTTCGAACTTTTAATGGTGTACCTAGTACACAAGACTAGTCACAATCAATCTTTTTAAAGGTATACCTATTGCACAAGACTAGTGATGTTGCAAAGTCCACAAAAGATCATAGTGTACACAACTTCTTACTTGTACGTTCAGAAAAAAATAACTGTTTATTATTCAAACCCACAACCACTTGTCTCTGTAAAGCAATCTTAATTGTTGCATCGTTCAACCCATAAGGAGAGTTTACAATTTGGATTCAAATGCAAATTAAGGTTTTTTTTTTTTTTTTTCTGTCTATAAGCATAATTAATGAAATATATCTTGATGCAAACAATAGGGTTGCACTTAAACGGAATGTAGGCCCTTAGTTGATCGGGAATTCTGATTAATTACCATTTATTAAGAGTATCACATGCTATAAATACTTTCTTGCTGGTATTCAAAATTAGTTAATGAAGTCTTGACACTTTATTTTTATTTATTTTTTTTGGTTAAATTCCTTACAAACTTATGTGCTTAGAAAATGTGGACTTTTGCTAAGCATCATCTACAATCAAAGAATGCTCGTTGAGGAAAATTATGCAACTTTAAACTCTGACAACCACCAGCTTGTTTTAAGGATTAAGTTATCATTTCCTCATAACATAATTTGTAGGTATCGTTTTTGCATCAAATCTAATGTAAATAGGAAAAGGAGTTAAAGTATGCGGATAAAATTGTAGGCACTGATTAATGCAAAACAATCACATGCCTTTTTTTTTTTATAGCAAAATAAATAATCATATGGTTGGATGTATATACTAAGTAGTTTTAAATTATAGTAATTGAAGTAAATGGGTTTTTACTGTTCTTTGTTTTGAACATATTATTAACCTCTAGAAATTGAACATTTAGATTGCAGATGTTAACAATGAGCTGCCGGGTTATCCAATTCATGGAGCTTCTGCAACTATTAATGTATACAATCCAACTCTTACAGACCGTATGCAGTTTACAAATGTTCAAATTTGGATTAATGGTGGTCCAAATGAATCCCCCAATTATATAATGGCTGGATGGTCGGTATGTATTTAACAATCTAGATTTTTTTGAACTCGTTCGTCACTTGAATCGTCGTCCCTAAGACCTTTTAGTTTATAATTGAATAAATTTTGAATGTTATCTAACTTTATTTTCTACACTCTTAAAAATCAGGTTAATCCAAGCTTATATCATGACCCAGAAACTCATTTATTTACATTTTGGACGGTATGTTTAATAACTTCTAGTTCTTTAATTTGTCACATCAAAACATGACTTACAATGATTCTTTTCTTTTCTTTTCTTCTATTTTTTATTTTTTTCCTTATTTCTTTTCTGGGATCAAAAGACTTACAATGGTTGATAACACATTATATTGTAGTTAATAATTCTTGCTCTTTTTCTACATTTTTTAAATTGATTGATAATAATTTTTTCCTTTTTTTCCTCATATTTATTTTGGGAACTGAGGTTCACCCAAGCTAGCTTACTAACTCATTGATTACATCGAGAGTAATTTTTCACATATAAATATTAAATACAAAGCAGGGCTTCTCCCCTGGCCCTGAGGGGATTTGAACCCTTGACCATTCCATGTATATTTTTCTTTCCATAGGATAAATTCCAAAATATGTGATAAATAAAGACACCATATATAAACATTTACATTTATGAGAACCCTTTCCCTCTTTGCAATTTTCAATCTATTAATTTCTTGTATAAATAATCAAAAAATTTATAAAATACCTATTTATTTAAATACCTAAAATTTTTGGTTGTTGTATGTCTTTTTGGCTTTTAATTTAAATTACCTTTTAGCAGGAAGAAAAAAACTAAAATTTCAAGGTTTGCAGGGTGATAATTACAAAAATGGGTGCCCCGATACTCAATGTAGAGGGTTTGTACAAACTCACAGATCATTTAGGCCAGGTGGTATTATAAATCCTACTTCTGATCTTGGAAATAAACAGTATGAGTTCCATCTCGCTATTCACCAGGTATAACTTTCTTTTATCTTTTATTCCAAGTAAGTCATCAAAAAAATGCATATTAGCGACATTTGTATCTCCTCTTTATGATCGAGGATGCCAATCTCACATAGACATGTGCTGTAAGAATAGGTTTCATACAATTAATTTGTATATCTTTTGATGATCAAACTAGATCGATAGATCGCATTTAGATCATTGTTGGTAATTCTACCGATTGTTTTCTTACAGGATCGAAAAACTGGAGACTGGTGGCTGCAATTTCAAGGCATAACCATTGGTTATTGGCCAAAGAACTTGTTTAATTCTTTAGCTACTGGTGCTAAAGGTAATTCTTGGGGAGGTGTCGTAAGAATTGGTTCTAATGGAGAATACCCTAAAATGGGAAGTGGAATGTGGCCTAAACAACGATATACATGTTATTTACATGCAATTGAGTATTTGAACGGGGACTACAGTGTCTCACATCCAGGATCAGCAGGTAGCGTAGACATTCGTGTGGATAACAAACGTTGCAATGATATAAATTATATACCTTATAACGATGTAAAACATGGAGCTGGTATTAATGTTGGAGGACCTGGTGGACGTTGTGGCTAATTTTTCTACTAAAATGTAATTAATCTTGATATGTCTCTACTTAGTTTTTTTATTATCATGAATAAATGAATATGTCTCCCTATAGATATGCTCCTTTGCCTTTTAATTATTACCCATAATTATGTATATAATTACCCAAGGCCTAACAAAGTAGTCTACTAGGCCCACAACCCTAAACAAAACATTTAGAAGCAGTAAGTGGCATCACAATTACTAGTTCTGGGTCAATTTCAGGTTAAAACATATGTGAATCTAGAAGGGTCAGATATTTAGATAGATGGAAAGTTCTAGAAGTCTATTTTCTAACGCAATAAACGGTGACCAGTTTTCTATTTCCTTGGGGGAGTTATTCTCATAGCCACCTCTCCACTTCGAAGCATATTGAAACTAGTTAACCCTGGAGGAAACACAACCAACTTCCTCTTAGGCCTCAAATGAAAAGCCCCAAATTTGGCTCTTGCGAATGCCCGCAGCATCTCTTGAAAGGTTCAAAACGAAATTGATTGCCATGATTCACATAATCATCTCTCAAAATCAAACAGAGACATAAAGAGAAGTAACTGAAAGCATTCATTGCATTCTATTAACCCCAACTACCAAAACCTAGCATTCAATGATGAAGAATCCATTAAAACTAGGTTTAAAGAAGAGAAGTTTCAAGAACACTCACCTTTCTTGGCGTTACCGCGATATCCCTTAGTTTCCTCTTCATTCAAAGCTTCAGCCCCACTCTAGCATTAGAAAATATTTTCTATGATAAATGGAGGCATAAAATAGGGTTTTTAAACCCGTTTTCTCGAAACTACCCCGAAGTGGGCATGGGCGGTCAAACCAAGGTGTTCAATCGGCCCGATTGACCAGAACTTGGTTGACCCCACAACTGAGGTCCGATTCAGGTGATTTTTGGTTTGTTTGATAGGTCTTTCAAGTGCCTACGTTTGGATACATTTACCTCGTCATTTGGATTTTCCTTCGTCGGTTTCCAAACTTGCCAAAATCTCTTTTTAATGTCTTTGTGATTAACTTTCTCTCTTCTCTTAAACTCTAGGAGAGTGGTCGAGTCATCACTAGGGTCATCCACTACCATGGGGTCCATTTCTAAACCTTCGGGCTTGATCAAATGGTCCATTTCTAAACCTTTGGGCTTGATCAAATGGTCCACAGTTGTCACTTACTCGAGTTTCGGGTTCGCAGTCCTGAAACAATGGGTTAAAGGGTTAGAAATATGAAGGATTTCACATACATATATTGTTTATTTAAATGTGAAATGGATGGTGATATATGGTCATGTTGACCTCATTGAGTTCTGTTGAGCTCATTTCTTTCTATATAAACTTTTTAGATCTTATTATAGGTTAGGAACACTCCGTTACATACAGATATTTTAAACTTTTTAGATCTTATTACAGTATTTCACATACATATATTTTTAAATTTTTTTACTATTTCCTTAGCTTTTTCATTTTTTATATTAATTTCCTTCATTTTTCCAGCTTTTTTCTCTTCTCACATACAAAATATCACTTTGCCCCCCCCCCCAAAATTTGAAAACAAACTTTAAAGGTAAAATAATAGGTATAAATGTCATCCTTATTTAAAAAATAAATCCTCCATCCCTATTTATTTTCCCCTCTCTTCTCTCTCACATCTTTTCTTCCTATTTATTCTCCTTCAATAAACATGGGTTAAGGAAAATTTTTGAAAAAAATTTATTATTAAATATTCAAAATGCCATTTCTAATGGAAACTAACTCCTCAATTCCTATTAATTCTCCTCTCTCTTCTCTCTCACATCTTTTCTTCTTATATATTCTCCTTCTATAAACATGGGTTAAGGGAAATTTTTGAAAAAAATGTATTATTAAATATTCAAAATGTCATTTCTAATGGAAATTAACTCCTCAATCCCTATTTATTCTCTCATATCTCCTCTTTTCTCTCTCCTCTTTTCTTTCTATTTATTCTCTTCGATTTCTTTCTTTTTATTTATTCTATAAGTGCGGATTAAGGAAAATTTGGGAAAAAATCTTCTACACAATTAGGTTCTCTTTCTCTTTTTCAATTTTATTTATTTTTTCTCTTTTACTTATTTTTTATGTTATTCTTTATTTGATTTTATATTCTTTATTTTTGTATTTCTTTTGCAATTTTTATTATTTGATTTTATATTATAAATAAAATGTCTATAATTGTAAGGTAACTAACTACCATTGGTTTGCATCTCTTACCCTTTTTTTTTTTTTTTTTTTTTTTTTTGTTTTTTTTTGCAAATTTTTTAGGGTTAAAGTCATGTGTATTTTTTTTTTTAACTGATGTTTTAATTTACCTATTTCTGTCAAATATATGTGTGCCCCACAAAATATATGTAGGCGTATTTCTTAATATAATAAAATAATTCATAGGTGGGACCCTAATGGGTCTTATAAGGGCCCACACAATATGTGTGGTGAAAAAGCATTGGTGCTTCCCCAATCTAAACTTTTATTATTCGCCCCCCCCCCCACTATTGAATCCTGGTTCTGCCCCTGAGTACGCCGCCGCCTGAATTCAACGAGGGACCGACAGGTGAGGATTTGGGGGTACATGGAGACTCGTGCCCATGTTCGAATTGCTCCTACGGAGTCGAATACTATTGAAGCCACGATGATCACCCTATGAGATTGTAGTTGCCCTTGTAACGATTTGTTACATTCTTCTTATTAAACTAATAGATGGTGGCACTACTTATTCTTTTGAGCCTCTCCGAGAACATAGACTTCCGCTGTTGAACAATTACTTTCTTAAACTCTAATATTTGACTTGATTAACTTTGGATAATGATTTTGAATTCAAAATCATGGATAAATCTAATATCTCTAATATTATGACTTTTATTTGATACTTTATGTTCCTTTCTTGCTATTGGATTATGCTATGTTGTATTATTGTTATGGATTGACACTGAACCTTGATCCTGTAGTGTTATCAACCCCACGGGTATTCAGATGAGTCTTGATCCAGCTAGATGGGGTGTGACGGAAGTTAGTTTTAGAGCTCAGTTCATTTTCAATCCTAACCTTAATACTACATAGTGGGAGCATCTCAAGTCACCAATCCAAAACCCTACCCACCCTTGTTGGGGCTTAAGAATTCCCAACCCAAACCCTATCCTTTCAGGGTTCTTCTAAACCCAAACCCCCCCCCCCCTGATTTACCTTGGGAAGCATCGGGTTAGCTTTGATTTACCCTGATTTACCTTGTTGGGGTCAATTGCAAGTATATTTGGGTCGCCTATTTTTATGGATCATTGCACGGCCAAGTGGGAGAGTTTGGTGTAATCCAGGTTTTGTGTGATTGTGAATGTGAAGGATGCACCGCCCCAACACTATCAAAAAGGTGGAGTACAACTGGGCACTATTTTTGGTCATGTCGATCAATATTGTCCTAAGGCTCTTCCAGCTGCTATGGTGCAAGAAAACATTTCTCCAATGGCAACATACCCTCAACCAACTAATGTTAGAAATGATACCGATGGAGGCTGGAGTCCGGTTGTGCCGAGGTGTTGCAAAAGGTGAGTGGGGAGAGCCCAGGGCCAATGACAGCCGGCGGCGGCACCACAATAGTGTGTTGGGACGGTGGCCATATGACTCTGCGATGTTCTTCTCTGGGCTCCTAATGCCAGTAACTCTATTTTGAGGAAAATTGGAAGTTTTTTCAAATAGGAGGGAAAACTATCCTAGATAGAAAGTGGTATGGTTAGAGGGAATATCCTTAAACATTCTTTTATGTGGTGGAGACTATTTTTGTAGGGATCGATTTGAGTAAGAATGAGATGCATCCTCAATCTGTAAAGCACTAAATGAGGAATTTGGTATAAAGTGTGCAGCTTCATCTTGCTTTCCAGTGCTAGCTCTTAATAAAAGTAGCAATCTGAGTAAGAGAGTCTTGGGTTTCTTTTGGAATGTTTTGCTTCGCCTATGCTAGTTTTTCTATAAACACTTGTACAACTTGTAGAGATAAGTATTGGTGATATGAGAAATGGTTCAGTCTTGGTTTTCCTGATGTTTTTTTGGACATTTAGTGTTCGCATTATTTGTTTTTCTTTGTTATTCTATTCTTCTCTCTTTTGCTTAATTTCTTTCTGATGGGGCTACACAATATGCTAGTGTAAATTAAAGAAACAAATACAGAAGAATTTTTAACGTGGAAAAACCTGCAAGGGAAAAAACCTCGGGACCGTTTTAACGTGGAAAAACCTGCAAGGGAAAAAACCAAAAAAAACTGCAAGGGAAAAAACCACGGGACCGTTATCGGAATCTACACAAAATTTTCACTATCACTAAATGATAATAACAATGGGTACAGAATCAATATTCCATCTCTAGATAACACTAGAGGAACTCAAAATCACAAGCACATCATCAAATAAATGGAATCACAAAGACAATGGAGAAAAGTCACCAGGAGGCTTCCTGAAAACTATGGTAGAATGATATTCTGACTGTTGGATATGAAGAGCTAGGTGCCACGACCATTCCCTTCAAATCTCACTTCATTCCGACAACCGTCGGATTTGCCGGAGAAACCAGAAAACTCTCCCTCTTTCTTTTCTTCTCCAGCTCTCTCTACCTCTTTTTCTTTTTCTTTCTCTCTCCTCTTATGCTGCTTCTATTCTTCTTCTCTTTTTCTTCTCATCTTTCTTATGCGCCAACCATATATATATAGGATAGTGAGGCGGCAATAGGGTTTCAAAATAAACCCTATTGCTTCACTTAAAGCTGGCCCCACATGGCTTAATGGGCCGGACCCAACACTTTCAAGATGTTCTTCTACTCTTGCATGCCATTCTTCTCTTTTGTTGCTAAATTTTCATTTTCATTTGTGGTTATTTCGAAAACTAGGGCAGCATTAAACTATTTGAATGGCTTCCATGTATTTGTAACGTAGTGTGAGTCAAGTTATATCTCTGATGTTTGGTAAGCAACTACTTGAATTTGCTCTCTACTATACATGTATTATCATAAACTTCATTCTTCTTGTTTCATATTATTAATTGATCATTGATCATTACAAATAATTAAATAATAACTAGAGGTCCTTCTAGCTAGTGGAAGTGTAGTCTTCAGTGGAGGTATAAAACTAATATTTAAGTTCCGATTAGGACTATATTCAAAAAGAATCAGTTACGACCCAAACTTCTCACCCAACTGAGCTCTCAAAACTGAATTATCAGCTTCAATGGCCATGTAGTTGAGTGGTGATGTTCATACCTGTAAGGATCGATCTGACAATTCTCCTTCCTGAGCTAAGCCATTTGGGCTGTCAGTTCATCCAAATGCTTCAGTTTCCGCATCCTTGATCTTCTAGCCGATTCACGATAGCATCCTCTTCTTTTTCCTCTGATCCATTAATAGGTTAAGGTTTTCTTCAGAAGAAGAGTGGACCTAGAAGAAGTTCCAGAAGAGGAAGCCATGGTATATTTACAACCAAAACTTATTATGACCCAAAGACTAGCTTAATGAAACAAAGACGCAGGACCCAAACAGTAACGGAACATAGAAACCAGAAAGGTATATGTTGTTATTGCCTATGAAGATTTATTATAAGAGCAACAGATGTAAAAAGCCAAGGATCTAGCAGCTATTAGATTGAGGGGCGAAACAGTACACGAACAAACATAAAACCAATAAAGGAACACAATCGAGAAGGGCTGAACTAAGTGGTTCCTGCGCCTGAGTGTGGAATTTATCATAAACCCTGAAAAGAGGATTTCACTAAGAATTGGAGTCTGGAGAATAAACAGAAGTTGAATTGTGTGACCAATACCCAAGTAAATTGGCCTTTAGGAAAATATCCGGGCAATGCAGCTTTTTTTTTTTTTTTTTATTTGACTTTTCATAGGCCTATTCAAGGAAAACTAACATGCAATCTTATTTCTGCATTTTAAGCTTCAGGGCATGTTTGCAGGAGCAGATGCCCTAACTCCAAGTTTAGTACAGCTATCTTTGAGTATACCTGGAATTCTTGGTAAAGAAGGAAACATTATGTACCAACAAGGGTGTCCAAGTTTAATAATAGCTTTGCAACAAGCAGGTTCAAGTGTAGAATAAACTTGCTCATCCCAAGCGAAGTGAAGTATCTGCTGCACACACCCTTCTATGCTATCAATGTGTGAAAGGCAAAACCCTCGTTCACCAATCAAAGTTATAGTAGCAGTGCTGGTTGACATGCTTGTGCATGCAACTATCAAAAGCAACCCAGCTATGGCTACTCTTCTGTTCATCCTTTGCTGATATAACTTGAAGCAAACAGTGTTGGTTCTGAGATGAAGGGTTGTGAGAGAGACAAGAGTAGGAAACTTATAGTGTTGACTTAGAAACAGTATGTTTTGCCATTAATTCCCAAACGGTTTCTTCATCAATGCGATTAAATTCCTTTAAAATTAAAAGAAAACGGAAGGAGATCAGTAAAAACAACAGTTTCAGAATATCAACCTTCATTACTTCTAGCTCTACCTGCACCAGTCAAAGATGAATAAGTTGCCATTAAAGAAACAATTAGAAGCAATTGCTGCTCAAGTTGGAGGAATCCGCAACTTCATCGCCGCCGCCATAACCTGCCGTGGAAGCTACAGCAACGACCGACCAAAGAAGTCTGCAAGCGAGGCTACGTTTGCCATGAGCTTTCTTGCTTTCATAATGATGCTTGAGAGCTCTGGGTAATCTCAAGGGGATCAAAAAGCATCATTGTAGAAAGCACGGCGAGAAGAAATGAAAATGTTGATAAGCTTTCGAAGAAATGGAATTGTGTCCTTGTAGTTTACTTGCTCTCTGTAGCCCGTGTTGAACATTTCGGTTCAATGGGTTGCTTCAAAATATGATTAAAGTCATGCAATGCTAGTGAATAACTATTGATTTATAATCATAGTTAAAGCACTTGAGTAGTGATTCGAAAAGTGAACAATAGATTTCAGTTAGAGTGCAGTTTTTGGTCACCGTAGCTTGCAATTTGCCATATATAGATGATACAATTCAACTCATCCAAGAAGAACTTCGCCATGAAAATGGCCCCGGATTTTTTTAAATTTATTATAATTCCTTTAATGTTTGTATTTTTTATGTTATTTTCCTTCAGTTTTTTCACTTTTTTCTCTCCTCACATGTGAAATATCACTATTTGACCTTTTCTATATTGAGAATAGTTTTTAAAAGTAAAACAATGGGTATAAATATTATCCCTAGTTAAAAACTAACTCCTCAATCCCTATTTATTCTCTCATATCTTTTCTCTCACATCTTTTCTTTATATTTATTCTCTTCTCTTTCTATAAATGTGGGTTAAAAAAAATTTTGAAAAAATCTTATTAGATATTCAAAATGTCATTTAATATTAGAAACTAACTCCTCAATCCCTATTTATTCTCTCATATCTTCTCTCTCCTCTTTTCTTCTTATTTATTTTTTTCGTTTCTTTTTTTCTATTTATTTGGGTTGAATTCTTTTTTCCTATTTATTCTTCCCTTTCTATTAGTGTGGGTTAGGGAAAATTTGGAAAAAAATCTTCTCTACAATTAGGTATTTTTCTCTTTCTCATTTTATTTATTGTTTTTTTTTTCTCATTTTTTTGTTATTCTTTATTTGATTTTATATTCTTTGTTTTTTTATTTCTTCTGCAATGTTATTTGATTTTATATTGTGAATAAAATGTCTATAGTTAATAAAGTAACTAACTACCATTGGTTTACATCTCTAATTTAAAAAAAAAATTTGGTTTGCATCCGACTTTTAAGGGTTGAAGTCATGTGTATTTTTTTTATAATGATGTTATAATTTACTTAAGGGGCATATGTAATTGATTTTTTTCAGGGATAATAGAGGTAATTGATTACAAGCACAAGAGGTCTATATGTAATTCCACCAGATAAACAAACCAAACAAACCAAACAAAGCGGTTTCACTGCTAAGACTACAACAGTAGGTGGTAGAATATACCCCTATATTTAGAAGAATATTGTCAACCAGTTCCCATTCGGAAAAATAGTGTCAAACAGCCCCCCCCCCCCCATTTTTTAAAATTCTTTATATTTATTTATTTATTTTCTTTTATCACATGTGAAATATCATTATTTTGCTTATTATAAATAATTTCTAAAGATAAAGACAGTGGGTAAATTCTCAATAATTATCCAAGAGTTACAATCAAAACCCTATCTTAAAAGAAGAAACAATAAAGTCCAATTAGAAAATATCTGAATCCCTAAATATCCTCTTTATTTTATTCTCTCCTCTTTTCTTCCTTATTTCTTATATTTTCTTTCATTTTTCCTCACACACTATTTAAGAAAAACTTAGTAAAGTTGAAGGTTAGGAATTTATTCTTAGATCTTCTCTGTAACCATGTATTCTCTCTCTCTCAATCTTTTTGTTATCTTTTTTATTTAATTTTATTTAATTTCTCTTTTTCTTATCTTTTTAATTATTTTTTTATTATATATATGTTGGTATCGCATTTAATTTTATATTAATTGTGAATGGAATATCTATAGTTTGTAGGGTAAATAATTATCATGATTTATTTGGTTTGCATCTAGCCTTTTATTATTCAGTCATTTTTGTTTTTTGGGTCTTTTGTTTGTTTGTTTGTTTGTTTGTTTCTTGTAATGTTAATTTTGGAATTTTTTTTTTTTTTTTTTTTAGCGATCCTCATGTTTTAATTTACATTTTGTAAGGAAAAAATATCATTTTTAATAATTTATTTATTTATTTTTTAATATATCAGCTCACATCTAAATATGATAAAATAATTCATAGGTAAGATCCTTAGTGGGTCCCACATGAACTCCACACAATGTGCAGTGAAAAAGCGTCAACTTCCTCAACGAGAAGGTGATTTGGGCTCTCAATATTTGACCTCCCTATATTAAATATTAGCTCTGCCCTATTTGCTCCAAAGCATCAGTATCTAAGAATAACCACCATCAATTAAATAAAAGTGATGCCTCAGCTCCCGAAATACCAAAAGGGCATTAAAGAGAAACATTAACCTCAAGGAGGAAAACATTCCATGCCATCTTGTTGAGGTTTTTGTTATTGAGTTCGGCTCTTGTTCAAGGAGAATATCTCCCATGGAGTGCCCAGTGACTTATGAGAGCTTGCCATGTGGATTATTCTCATCTAAAGGTTCAGATAAAACACTTCTATTTTACCCAAGTGAAACCCATGAGACCTAACTTGATTCGAGACCACATTTTGAAAAGAAAAAAAGTCTTCATCTTCTTCAAAAGACCTACTAAGTGACCACTTGAACGGAATCCACATCTTCCTATCGGTGTATCTCTTACTCTTTTTATACTTATGTTTCTGTGATTTCCTTCCCATTTTCCATCTCTTCCAATTTTCTATAACTCATGAATCTATGGAGTTTTGGGTGTTTTGTCCATCCCAATCCTTAAGAAATCTTCAGCAAGTGGGGTACCTCTACTCTTAAGCTCACGGTCTTGGAGGATGAAACCCTCCCCAATAGTTACAAGAAGTGAAGGGACAGGTATTTCGCTTGTAAAGATCCTTAGGGTTGCGTCCTCTCTATCTGGCCCTACATATCTAGAAGCTCCATCAGGAAGTTGAACGTCAAGCCTTCGTTGGATGAAGAAGAAATGCGTTGTTATGAACTTTTTGCCAAGGGAAGGGGGATCTCAGTTCATGGCCGAGAAATAGACTTTGAAGCTTCCTTGTTGCTCTGGGAAGTCATGACTAGTGAGCCCCCTTGCCCTCTTCCCTTCCCTGAACTTTATTAGGGAATTAGTACATTTTGTCTTTTCTTTAACTCAAAAGTTTTTCCATCTTTTGCAGTTCCCAACATGTCTCTAGATAAAGAAACTCTTCTTCAGCGTTATAGGGAGGCACAAACCGCAACTAGAATGGAGTGAGAAAACCAAAGGCAGTGAGGTTTGATCATCGGCTCCACCCACTAGACTTCATAGCCTTGTTGCCAAGATTCCACTAGATTTTGAGTTGATTACTCTTGAGGAGATTGCCTAGGAGGTAAGAGAAGAAACATATAGGTCAAAAATTGAAGAGGACAAGACTCCTGTTGATACTTCTTGTGAAATCAGCCCTCAGGAGACTCCTCAGAGTGGTGATATAGCAGTTAAGGAAAGTTGTAAGCGTCCTGTGTCCCCTCGCCTTACCATGGGAAAGGGAAAAATGATTAGGGTAAGTGAATCAGAGAAAGGTCCGAAAGGCATTCCTCCAGTGGTCTCAGGGCAATATCTTCCTGGGATCACCATTGGGGAAAAGACCCCAAAGGACACTGCTTCCAAGACACCTAGGGCAGGCTCATTAGTCAGGACCCCCACTTCCAAGGCTTCAAAGATCCCTGTGAAAGTTCCAACTGTTAGAGTTCCTTCTCCAATAGTAACAACAACAACAACAACAACAACAACAACAACAACAACAACAACAGCAACTACAACAATAATAGTAGCAACAAAAGCACCAAAGGCACAAGAGGCATTAGAGGCACCAGTTTTTCCTTCAGCCACCATGCCTGGGGAAGAGGATGCCTCTGACAGTCTAGCAATGTCCCCTCCATCTCACTAAGTGCCCCAATGGAAGCTCTCTGAGGAGGCTAGACTCATTGGGAAACCATCAAAGACCAGAGAATGGATGGAGTACTACGTGCCTTTAGAGGACAAAGAGTTATGTGATCGGTTCACCTTGGCTTCTTTGACTTCTGAAGTTGCCCAGTAAGTACCCTATATCCTCATCTTTGCATAGTTTGAGTATTTTCCTTCATTTGTCCATCAAAGATTGATCACTTTTGTCCCTCAGGAATATGTACTATTCTATTAATCTAACCGAAGGACTGATTAGAAGGAGCAAATTCCTGGCCTCCAAAGTCTCAAAGCTCACCAAGATCCTGGGGGAGCACCAGAATCAAAATGAAGTCCTAACGGCAGAGCGTGATAGTGCCATTGTAGAGATGAATAAGTTTAAGAAAGAGGTGGACTCTCTGGAACAGAGAAATGAAAAACTTAGCAAGAATTGCACTCACTATAAGGATCATAGAGATGAGGTTGTGAGAGAAAGAGAGGCGACCAAAAAGGCTAAAGAAGATCTTCTTTGATGAGCGCATTTATGTGTGAAATCTTAGGGCATAAAGCATGCATTTTACACACTTTTTTTTTTTTTGGTAAATGCATTTTACACACTTAGAGTGGAGCTACCTTGGGTTTTATGTTGTTTTTGCAAATTTTAGGACTTTTCAATATTTAAGCAAATATTTGGAGTTTTGGGTATGAATCATGCTATTTTACACGTCAAGAGGTCCATTCAAATTCTCAAATGTAAAAATGGGCATGATCTGGAGCATGGTGGGCTAGAGATGTGATTATGAGCCAACTCCAAAATATGTAATAGATAAAGAAGGCAAATTTGATCTACAGCTGAGATTATAAATCATCAGTCAAATCTACAGAGATATTATTGAGAGAGTCCAAATGGAGAAAAGAGTCCTTGCATACCTCAATATCTTATTTCTTATTTGTGATTTGATTAAAAAAAGAAAAAGAGGAAAAAAGAATTATATTCAAATAAGGAAGAAGGAAAAATCCCGTTTTTGAATGTCTCTGTTCAATTTCGATCAAGCCCTTCATCGAACTGTCATCCGGTATCCGATCTAGCTGATTTTTGGAGGAGAGCTTCACGACTTCTTGATCCTCAAATCCAATGGTGGAATTGTGCATTTGATCTCTCTAAGTCATCCGATTAGTACGTCAAAACCCTAATTGGTTGAGTCAGATAGAAACCATGAGTTTGATCCAAATTTTGTCAAGATTCATATCCCATGTAAACTCTATAAAAGGAGAGCATACTCCATCAAGGGAGAACGATTTTTTTAGAGCTTAGTAGAAGCACTCTTTCTTCTCTCTTCAGTTTATTTAGGCTTTCTCTAGTTTTCTTTGCTTGCATTTGTGAGATTTAAATTTTTAGATTGAATGTTTAGGTTTAATTTTTCTTTGTAATGCAATTCAAGTTCAAGTTTCAAGTTTTAAGATTCGTTTTTCTCTGGGTCTAGCAATTGCAGATCTAGATCATTCTAGATCTAGATATGGTTGTTAGGGTTGGTTGAGATTCGAATGGTTTGTTCAATTCGCAAGTAAGTAACCTTCTTTAATAATCTTCTCTCCTCCCTCCATTCCCGCTTCTATCTACCCCTTCATATTCTTAATTTAGGATTTACTTTCAGCATTTATTTATTGTTCTCCCTTCCCCTGGAACCTTGATCAGAGATGCCTACAGTCGTGCCTCTCTTTGGTTAAGGTTTCCCTCTCCTTTTATTACTCTGTTATTTACTTTCAGCATTTATTTATTGTTCTCCCTTCCCTTGGGTCCTTAATCAGAGATGCCTACAGTCGTGCCTCTCTTTGTTAAGGTTTCCCTTTCCTTTTATTGCTTTAATTATTTCTTTTCTGCAATTTCTTTTCTCTAATATCCATTCCCCCGATAGGTGGACTGTAAGCTACGGCAAAGGGTCCACGGTCAAAGTCATTATAATTATACTCCCCTTTCCTAGATCCAGAGCTGACACTTGGATCACTTCCCTTTTATATTTATTTATTTATTATTCACATTTTTTCTGCCTTTATTAATTATGTGTTGATTATGTTTGCTTTAATTTTCGTTTCAATTCGATCGCATTATATGTATGGATTAGGACCATTCGTTTAGTTTAATTAAGTAATTAACAAATTTTAATCATTGCACTCTTGCATTATCATTAAGAAGTTAATTCTAAAGTGGCATATCTCCTTGAGATCGACCCGTTAGCTACACAATACCGTGCACTTGCGGTTACTTTTAATTTCACAAACATTCTTCAAGAGACGTTGGAAGTGGAGGCTGAGAAGTTTAGGCTTTACATCTGAGTGAAAGAATTGGATAGCTCCCTGGCCACACTCTAACAAGAAAAAGACGCTCAGACAGCTTCATGCTTAAGATTGGGTTATGAGAAGCAAGCCTTGCACAATGAGCTAACCCATACGCAAAAGGAAGTGTGGAAGTTGACTGATAAAGCCTATGGCTATTGGGAAGAGGCCGTGGCGGAATTCAGGAGATCCAATGAGTTCAAGAAAGAGGTGCTAAAGGCAGCTTTTTTGAGCTTTGAAATGGGCTTGGATGAAGCCTTCAAGTTCATGGTTGAGAGGCTACCTAAAGATGCCCTGGAGAAGGCCTGCAAAGGCTCCGTTTTCAATGCTAACGTCTGTAAGAGGCTGAACATCCCAGTATTCAGCTGCATGCAGACTTCATAGGAAGCACCTGCCATTCTCCAAAGGATGAAGCCCAGTCCCTTTCACATCAAGTTCCTCCTCCTGCTCCACCCCAAACTCTAGATCCCAGGACCCCTCATCTAGAGGTCAATTTGGACCCCCTCCTTGAAGAAGTCGTTGACCAGATCCCCCTCCAACAAGTGAATCCTGATGGTACTACCATAGTTACCATCCTAGATGATGTTGACTCCGAAATTACCAAGTGATGGACCAGTCTCTCTTTCTTCTTTTTTTTTTTTTTTTTTTTTTTTTTTTTTTCCTTCACTTCTTGTTTTGAAGACAACAGGCTTTGTGGTTGCTTTTTCTCTTTTCTTCTTTTTGTACCTTGAACTATTTATGAAATGAAGAACCTTTTGATTCACCTTCCCCTTGTCTAAATTTACAAATTTTGCATCTACACTCACGATGAGTTTGCATCGTTTTTTTTTTTTCCCCTCTTTTTTAAGAATATGCCAAGTATGGGCTATCTGCAGCATCATATTGATAATACATACTTTAACAAACTTCTCAGAAAAAAGACTGAGTGTAGGCTCTTGGGAGAAGTTACCAATGTAAATGTTCTCCCTAGGAAGTGCACATAAATAACTTACGAAATTACCAGATAAATGGCTAAAGTATGGGCTCTCGGGAGGAGTTCTGAAGGAACGTTCCCTCCTTATGAGGAGCAATCACCAAAGAAGGCAAACACTTAGTTATTTGTATGAGCTAGTAATTCTTACTTGTCTTGCGATGTGTTTCATTCGTAGGTAGAATTTCTTTAGATGTCCACCATTCCATGCATGAGTAAGCTTTCTGTTAACCCCCAAATCTTTAAACTTGTAAGTTCCCGGTTGGAGCTCACGTACCACAAAGTAAGGACCTTCCTATCTAGGAGATAACTTGCTCCTTTGTCTTGAAGCTTAGACATTAGCTTGTCGAAGGACCAGATTCCCTTGTGGAAAAGCCTTACTATGTACTTTGGAGTTGTAATATTTGACTTCTTCTAATAAATCACATTTCGGCAAAATGCAACTTCTCGGACTTCACCAATGAACTCCAAGTTCGCCTGAAGCCCTCTTGTTGCTCCGAACCCATATTGGTTCCTCGTTCCAGATGAGTGAGACTCAAAGGAACTCTCTGCGATTTCTTAGCAGGTTCTCCTCGTTGCATCAAGCTCTTATTTCTGTCAACATGTATCTTGACAGTGAGAGTGATTTTTGCAAGTGGAGTTGTCAGTTATTTTCTGACAACGTTTAGGTGATAGGCCCTAGACTGACTTTGATCAGTCTTGCGGACTCCAACGCCCTCAGCGGTTGAAAATTTCAGTATCACGCATTTGGGGGAAATAATAACCCCAACTGCCCTAAAAGCCGGGCGGCCCCAAGGAATGCTGTAAGCCGACAAGTTGCGCACTACTATAAACATTTAATGTCTCTTGATGCATTCAATGCTAAATTAAATACAGTGATTGACTTTTGGATAAAGATATATTGAATCACTCATATGCACTACTTTTGCCGGGAAGTCGCATGAGGACAGGTGCGTGTCACTGTGTGGTCTTCTTTGTAGCTTCTCAGCTAGTATCTCTTCCGAGAAGCTCCATGACTGAGAAGCATCAACTGAACTATCTTGGGCCAAGCTTGAGCTCTGGATTTGGTTCAAGTGGCTTACTCCGCTCAGAGATTCGGACCGAAATGACCATAACAGGTTGGATGAAATTAGTAAACCAATTACGAAATCACTGGAGTTACAAGGACATTTTATTTTGAACAAGGCGAGGTGGGTGTGTTATTCATTCTTGCAGGATTTGCAATGATGAAGATGAAGCCCTCAGATCAAAAAGGATTTAAAAAAAATGAAGATGAAGACCTTACAAAGAGAAGTGAGGGATTTGAAAAGGGGAATTTAAATCGGTAAAGGGTGTTCTTCACTCTTGTAGGTTTTGCAGAGGAAGACAAAAGAGAGATTTGAAATCAGATTTGCAGTCTTAATTGAGTTTGGTGGGTTTCAATTAGGTAAAATTATGTATTTTATGTTAACCATTGGATTGTATAGTCCACATGGCAAGTTTTTAGGTCTCCTTGGGCATTCCTTAGGGAGATATTCTCTCTAGAGAGGGCCGGAACCCTGTGTTATTCTACAAAGAATTTCCATCAAAGCATTTCGTCTAGCCAATTAAATGTGTTTTTTTTTCTTAGGTTGGTGGTTTTAACTGGTGGGTTGGTGGTGAGGGGTTTTCAACCAGGTGAAAAATGAAGAATGGAGACTTTTCACTCACCTACATGAAGGATTGAAATAAGTAAATATAATGTATGATTCAATACAATATATCTTCGTACCAAAAAAATATATGTACAATATATCTTAACAAAATTACTTTTCTTAAATCTTTTCTGGGGTATTTTGGTCCTTCAACTTTTATAATTGGATTAAACTAATTATCTCATACATAATTAGAGACCATGGATGTGGACATAATTTTTTGCATCAAAGGGACCGAACAGAACTTTTGCCCTCAATTGAAGGGACCCATACATAATTTTTTCAATAAAAAATAACACTAATAAATTTTTTTTTCTTTTTTTTTTTTTGGAGCGGTGTTTTTTCGCCCTCCAAATGCAATGTTGAAAACGGTACAATATGGATAAAGATTATCGAATCGATATGATACGATACGATAGTTAGAACCGTCTTTTTGAGAGTTGGGAATTTACAGTCAAAATTAGCAGAGGCCCAAAGAATCGAAAAAACGAGACGATCATAGTCAAAGATGATGCAGAGGGTGAAGCATTTGATCAACGCTAGCCACTGTAACGCAATTGGAACTGTTACTGTTTCAGGTCTGCTCCTCCTCAGAGGAAGCCATGAAGCAGAGCTCTTCTTTCTACCATCACAGAAGACTTCCTTACGCTGCCTCGACATCTACCAGGTTCTCTTCTTCATCTTCTTGTCCTCGAAAACTTTGGAATTTCTTCCCCCAGCTCTTCATATTCATATTCTCTTCTCATAAACCCTGAAATTTCTTGAAGATACGATTTTTCCCCCTTTTTCCTGACAGATGGGCAACAAAGCAGCCATTGAGAAGGAGCGTGCTAGACTGTATGTTCTCATACATCTCAGTTTGATCCTTCATCCTCTTGTATTATTATATTTTGGTGTAAAACGAAAGAAATTCTAAGATGGAATTAATTTTTACCAAATCCATTTCATGTGCTTTAGGGCAGTACAGACGAAATGAATAGAGGATACTTTGCTGACATTTCTGAGTTGAAGAAACATGGTGGTAAGGTGATCAATTGTCCCCCCCTTCTCTCTTTCTTAATTAGGTTACTGAGGAATGCATACCAAATTATATTAGTGTCTTGTTAGATTTTGTTTCCTGGAGAGTTCTTAGGTCAGGTACTCATATGTGCAATGGCTAAACGATATTTATTGGGTAGACAAGTTGGTCCTCATAATAAGTGGCACATTTACTTCCATTGAGTGCCGAATTTTGCTCATGAACTTCTGCAGATTGCTATGGCGAATAAAGTTATCATTCCTGCCATATCTGCTATGAAGTTCCCCTCAAGGGAGATCAGCTTCTCAGATGGGAAGAGTCTTAAACTACCCATTGCTTCCGAAGGAAATGGAGCTGAAGCTAACAAAATGGTTTTACCTGCAGCTTCTTTAATTTGTCTTTCATTTCGTGCAAGCTCTCAGGTTTGACAATATTATCTCTCATATAATATTGAATTATCTTGCAATTTCATTGGTTTACCGTTTTAGGGGAGTGAATATACGTTTCAGCTGGAAAGCATTTCTGATCATCTTTAGTGAAGCATACCATTCTAAACGCATTGACCCCCACCCCTCATCTCCTCGTTGCAGAATTTATATTAAGAGTGGAAAACTGTAGAAGAATTTATATTAAACTCCATGTTTATCTATAGAAAGAAAGTTGTATCAACCCCAATAATTTCTTTGCATGTTCGGTCACTTTATATGGTTGGCTAATTTACTGGAGTTTTTTTAGCACATGTTTTGATATTTTTTTTTCTTCTTTGGTTGCCCAAGGACATATGGTCCATGATAGGGTGTTCACTTATTTATGTAATCGGTTAACTGATTTAGCCCAAGATCGAAAGGGATCAACAAGAGGCCAGTTAACCAGGTTCTTTAAGTGAAATGGTGAAGTTCAAGTAGCTCAGCATTGGTTGTGGGATCCACATGAGGGATAGAATTAGGTTGTTGTTAGGTTTTGGAGAGTTTTCCTTAGTCATGGAGAGGAGGGGAAAGCTAACAATGAAGGTGGAGTTTCACATAAGAGGTTTGAATGCTGAATTTGCTTTCAGCAAAAAAAAGGTTTAGGATTGGACTTTCGGGCTGTGGTTTTGATCAAGTTGTTGGGTACGGAGGTTATTCAATCCAAAACATTACACTAAACTGATGACTGGATTGTGTGATCTGAAAATCAGGTATACTGGAATGGTGGAATCCTAGGATTGAAATGGTTAGATAGGATGTAACTTGGATCAAGTAAGAGGGCTTGTGGATGATGTTGTGGTTCAGATTTGGAAGATTTTTTGTGGTATGCAAAGTAATTGAGAAACTTCTTTAAAAGATAGAAACTCAAGGATCAATTTGAAAACTTAAGGTGTTTTTTATTGTTGATTGGGGAAGCCAAGAGAATGAGTACGAGGGTGCTCAACCAGTGTGGGGGTACTCAGGTTGAGCTTACTCATAACGGGGTGGGCCTGTTGGGAGTTGAAATTAATTTTCATTATCATTGCAAGGTCTATTAAGTTGGGGCTTCGTAAAGTTGGGGTGTGGCCCTAAATATTCTGTTCGGGTAAAACTGTGTAAGTAGTTTGTATGCTCGTAGTCATTATAGTTACCAAAATTGTGTAGCGTATTTAGAAAACTATGATGACTCTTTAGCATCTTGTTCGATGGACATAGGAACATTGCATTATCATGTAAATCTGGCTGTGGTTTGTCTGTCATCTGTGGATACTAAGAGTGTGTGTGGATGTTATGCAGAGTGGGTGTAGTGCACTACCTAGTCTATTTAGCAATTTTGTGGTTGCAAAAGGGATGTGCGTACTACTGTGATTGGTAAAATTGGTCAGCACCAGCCAACTGTGACTGTAGAGGATTTACTGTGACCAGAGGGATTTTTCATCATCTCAATGTCAAACAATGCAAATCAGATCAAGGTTTCAAAGTTTTAAAAGACATTGATTCACCCCTCGCCTCTCATAATCAGCTTGAGGCCATCAACTTTTATATGGCAGATTAATGCATGGTTGAAACTTGAAAGCTATGTCTTATCCTTTTTTGGATTTTAGTTCCTCATTTCATATAATTTTGTTTTGACAGGCAATGATTGATTCCTGGACTATACCATTTCTGGAAGCATATAGAGCATCAAGAAACATACAAATCTATGAGGTAATTTCAGTTTTTAATATACTTACACCCTAGAGATGGCATAACTTGCTGCTTCGTGATTGTTTGACAAGCTCAGAAAAGCGAAAGTTGTGGTCTGAGATCCAAAGTAGGTCACTAGTAGCATGTAATAATCCATCAATAATATGGCTGTCATCTTAAACTTCTTTTACCCAGCTAAGTTTGTTTTCAGAAACTGATGCTTTTTATTCAACCAAATTATTGTATCATCCTGGATTGTTTACTTGGGAAATGATGTAAACAGTGCTGTTTTATGTGCCCTTTCAATTGCATTGATTCTCTGCTTCCTGACATGTGGGCTATTCCCACGTACCAACTGCATGGTGCCCATCCTGCTCCCATTGGCATCGCATGGGAGTTTCCATCAAGCAAGTCAACTCTCCGTCCTAATACTATATCCTAGTTTCTGAATTCTACTGTCTTTAGTCTTTAATAATACCATATAGCTGAAGTTTACATGTCCTGTGCACAGTAGCACAGGGAGACAATGCAAGGATCAAAATGACCAATACCATACCCACCCCCTGATTTGAAGGAGGTTTCAGTCAATACTTACACCTCTTCCCCATATCATATTTTCAGGTTTCATTTATAGACTCTTGGTTCTTATCCCTGAATCCTATCAAGCGGCTGCTTCTTCGAATAATGCGGAAGTCGAGTGATGGTGAAAAGAATGATGCTCTTCAAAGACAGTTTGTATATTCATTTGGCGACCACTATTACTTCAGGAAGGAGCTTAAGATATTGAACCTTCTTACAGGGTATGATGCATGTCCTCCTATCTATCATGGTTCTACATCAGAGGTCTTTGTTTCTCAAGCATGTTTGATCCTCTTTGTTTGGTTCTATACAGGTATATTTTCCTGCTGGACAGGTTTGGTAGAATTAGATGGCAAGGTTTTGGATTGGCAACAAAAGAAGAGTTGGCATCACTGCTTTCATCCACGTCCATTTTATTGCAAGAGAAATGAGTCCAACTTGCTTGCGCTTGGGTGATTGTGAATCCATATTCTGACTCATGAAACTTTGGCATAAAAAGAACTATGGCAGGCAGTTTCGCAAATCATGTCATCCTCAGTTATTATTAATGCTGGTCTTGGTTGAATTTATCGACTCATAGTTGAACCAACTCGAATTTTGGATAGCCTTTGAGATTGCAAAATATGTGAGGGAGTTTTTCTTTTTTTTTTTTTAATATTGAAAATACTGAGGGCTTGCTGTGTCCTCCCTACCTTAATTGAGATGCAGCTTTTGTTGTCCTTTTGTCCCATCAATGGCCATTTGAAGATGCGTCTCTTCACTGACCCCCTAATTACATTTTTGTAATCTTTATTCACTACAGATCCAAAGACAGACGAGGGTGACTCTCTCTTGCAGGTTTAGCATACTGGGTGAAATTGATCCTTTAAGAGCGGTTGAATGTCTACCTTGTTAAGGTGTCAATTGATCTACTTCTGGTTCTCATTCGGTTTAGATGTTGAAAATTTTTAAAGCAAAACAGCTCAGGATTGAATTGGCCAAAATCGTTGACAGGATTCCCAGTGTTTTAGGCGATACATGGATCTGTCATTCAGGCAAGTCCTCTGCTTTTATTTGATTTTGTAACAGAGAAAGCCCCCCAGTTTTGAACCTGCTTCAACTGAGAAGAAACCTATGATTTCATAACTGGATCGGTTCTCCATGGTGTGGTACAGTTCAATCATAAAAGAGTGGTTCCTGGCATACATTCCTACTTCCATTTCACACCGGAGCTATTGCTTCGAAACAGTGAATAGGGATTCATGGGTTCCAACTTTCTACTAGATGGGGAGAAAAGAATATGAAAATAGAGTTACTGGACTAGAGAGATCATTTCTTTTTTGATGATTAAAGATGAAACATTATTACTCAAAACAAGTGCAATTTGTGGTTACAATTTTGAAGGGAGTTTGGGTATGGAAAGACTTCTCAGCTGCTGTCAGTAACAAAGAGATGATGGGTTGGGATTTAAAATTATATATCTCAGCAGTACTAATACATTTATTACTAATATTGGCCAAGTTATCAAATAGATTAAGAGGCCAAGGTTTTCTAGGGTTAGGTAGCATCTCAAATACTTCTTCCATGTTGCTCCAAATCTGCTGTATTTGTATAGTCAGTTGCTGTACTTGATTAATACCATGGCTTAGATGGTCTATGTATTCTTTCACACCATCATTTGAATTGAATCCAAGATACCTGTATTCAGTAGGAAAATTTTCCCTCCCCAATAGAGTCCTCCATACCAGCTTAGGCACTTTACTTTCTGATGAAATATCCTTGCGAACAAAAAAATAGGGGACTCAAAATTGGTCAGATCTCTTGAAGCTTGACATAAACAAACCTCATCATGCCTCTGTGCTATTTGGTAATGTGCTGCCTGAATGGATAGTGAAATTTCCAAGCATTGCTTGTTGGATTGATGTACCCAATCATTTATATGGGTCATTACTTGGGTTGGGTTGGGTTGTGTGGTTTATTAAAGATTTTACCATTTTGTGCACGCCAAATAAAATAGCATGTAATTAAAGTGTTATTATTGTATGACTGATTATCGCCTTGTCCATGTGTTGATTTCTATAGATTGCCATGCAAAAATCATTTATTGATGACTGCTTCACTCCTCAAACCTAAGGATCCCAATGCCCAAATCATCTAGTGCATTTGCAATCCATAAAAACGTGCCAGATGGATTACTCTTAGGCTGCATTTGTTTGCTGGAATAAAATTGGGATGGGAAAATTCTTGAAAAAACCAAAATTTTCTTACTTTTTCCTTTAAATCATAAAAGTGTAGATTGTTTGGTTGTTTAGGGTTGGAAAAGTTAAAGAAATTAAGAAAACTTGTCTGGTGAGGTGGCAAACCAACTTTCTCACCCCAAGCCTTTTTAAAAGCCCACAAAATGTGTGGGACTTTGTGGAAAAGTATAAAAAAGTAAAAAGTGGGACCCACAATTAACACTTTTTTACAAATTCCTTTCATTTCCTTCTTCCTCACCCCACTACACATGGGGTCTACATTTTTTCTCCACCCCTTTTTTCCCACCCCACCTTTGCAAACAAACGCCGCCCCTAGTGTTCACATAGAGTGCAAAGTGATTGGGCTTGCGTCCATTTTGGTATGATGGCATTAACATGTAGACATGCATTCAAGAGACACCAAAAATAGGTCTTAAACTTTGGGTGGATCTGTAAAGCCTAGAAAAACCTTCTCCACATGGAAATCCCCGGAGAAATGCTTCTAGCATACATTTTTTGCAAGGTTTTCCCTATGAGTTTGGCAGAGAATTCTCCACTAGATGAAATTATAGATTTCCAAGAGTTTGGTGTTTGAGTGAGATTCAGAAATGCCAAAGGGAAGTCGAATAAAGAGAATGCCCTGTTTTCTTGTGAGAAATCTTCTAGTACATCTGCCACCTTATATTTGAAGCCCAAAGTTATGGCTTCACGACAATGACTTTGTGGTCTTTTGTTTGTTGTACCCATGGATCATGCTAAAAGAATGTATCCATGTCATTCCCTCCTTGTCAGAGCACCATTTGTTCAATAGATGTAAAAAAGTTTTGATACTGTTCCATGTCCAAGATCCTTCCTTTCTATCATCCTTCCCTCTTTTTTTTTTTGGGTGGGGGGGGGGGCGGGGGGGGAAATTGATGTATTTGGGAAATATTTTTGCTTTTAGGGTTATGACCCAAAGGGAGTCCAGATTGTGTAGTATTTGCCAACCTTTGCTTTAGTAAAAGCTTGGTTATACTCCTCCATTCTTTTGAGCCCAAGATCTCCTTGATCTTTCGGTTGACAACATTTGTCCCAGGATATTAGTGTTGCCGCATTCTCTTTGTTGGGATTACCCAACCAAAATTTTTGACACATTGAGTCTATCTTCCGACAGATGGATTTTGGGTATCTGAAGCATTGGATTTGATAAAGGGACATTGATTGGAGTACCAATTGGATTAACACTTCTCTTCCTGCGTAGGATAATCTCAAGGCATTCCATGTAGCTAGGTTGGACTTCATTTTATTGAGGATGGGTAGAAACATTCTTGTTCTTACTTTCCCTGGAAATAGGCTGGTTTCGAGGTAGATTTCTTTCTGTTTCATTTTTGAAATTCTAAGGAGAGAGAGAGAGAGAGAGAGAGAGTAATAGTGTTTTCTTAGTGTGACTACAATTTCTACTGAAGAAAGCACCTTTGTTTTCAAGGTTTATCTTTGTCCTAAAATGTCTAATAAAAGGTCCAAAATAGCTTTGATTGTAAGGATGTTTTCTTTTTCGGCCCAATAGAAAAGAAAGAAATCATCCGCAAAGAAAAGATGTAAGATTTCTAGTGCTCTTGCAATTTTGATTCCTTTAAACATGTCTAGGTTCCTATATTCCTTTAGGTGTGAGAGAACTTCCATAACTAAGAAAACGAGATACGGGCTTAATGGACAACCCTATTTGAGACCTCTTGTGCCTCCATAGTTAAGGTAGGGGCACCCATTTAGTTTAGTTGAAAAAGCTATAGAGGAGATTAGGGTGTTTATTAAGTTTCACTAATGGTCGTCAAAACCTAGACATTTAAAGAATTTCAGGATAACTCCCCATTTAGATTTGTCATAGGCTTTGGACATATTCAACTTTTTCACAAGTTTTACTCATGAAATGGAAGATATCTTGGGCTAAGAAAATATTATTTGTGATTTGTCACTTAGCCACAAACGCCCCTTAACATAGAGAAATGAAAAGAGGCAACATGGATGTTAGTTTAGATGCTAGGATTTTATAACTCATGTTGCAAAGGCTGATAGGTCTGTAAGCTGAGCCCAAACAAACATCATCCTTTTTCAGTATGAAACAGATAAGGGTATTGTTGATACAGAATGGTAAAGACCCAATGGCAAAGAAAGAGAGGGCAAAATTAAGCATGTCTTATGACACTATCCTAGAAAGACTGGAAGAACATGGCATTGAAGCCATAAAGCACCGTGTACTTTATTGGGCCCGAAAGAGAAGATGAACCTTCTGATTTTCTCTATAGAAGGTGGGGTGGACAATACACCATCTAGGAAAGAAGCCTCTGAGATAGGGGGGAAGAGGCATTTTATGGAATGTCAAGGGAAGAGCTTGAGGTGGGGTGAACTAGAGAGATCATTTCATAAACTCTTTCTGTTGTTCCATCAAGTTGAGTGTCAATCTGGGAATAACACTTTCTTTTCTATTGTGTCATAGATCATTTCCCAAACTCAATAACAACATATATGGAAAGGATGACAAAAAGGTTCAGTGAAACCCATTGCACACCCAATCCCAGCAAAACTTGAAAAAAGAAATTTTAGAAATGGTATAACTAAATATATATATATATATATATATATATATACAGTTGCTTACGAAACACTGTTATATCATTTGAAATTTTGGTTCAAAAGCTTGGAGGAAACTTAAGTGAAACTAACCAATATTTCGTCTGTCAACGAATATAATCAAAGTCATGGATAAGTGAAATAGAAAAAAAAAAAACCCATAGTTTTACTTTCAGGCCAATAGGTCTGTACCATAGACTAGAAAGATTTCTAATGACTAATCTCAACTGGTGGCTTTTGTGTGAATCCAGTTACAAATGAGTAATCAATAGTATCCCCCATAATAGCTTATTCAATTGCTTTGTGTTTGTGATGTTGTGTGGAGTAAGTGAAGCCCACAAGCTACTTACAAATCTAGGGGTCCCAAAGATCCCCAGGAGTTTGGATCATCGGAAGGCTCTGTGTCTTGAAAGAAAGCTACCATTGGTCTTGCAGGGTGATCTCTCCCAAGAGGGAAGTTCCAGAATGAATCTGAGTGCTGAAGAAGTATGTAGAATATAATATAACAGCTGAGCCCAAAAATAGTCCCAGAAGAACCAGAAGTAGAGTTGCCACCCTGTAGATGGAAACAAATGTCAACTTTCAATGTCCATAAAGTCGTCAAAACGGGTGTCCAAGTACATGCGTGCATGTCTGTGTGAGTGTGTTGTGAGAGAGACCTTTCCAATCAGCTGGCACGTTTAGCTTTGTTACAAGTTACAACAGCTCCCAATTGACTAGAAGTTGAAAGTACAACCCTGCAATGTTGCATAAATTAGATCAAAACTAATTTGAAGTCATATTAAGTAACAGATAAAAATAAATAAATAATAAAAAAGAAAAAAAATCTTATAAATTATTTTATTTTGGAATAAAGCATGTAAACCAAACACAAAACCCAACAAGCCCCAATTCAAACCATGGAAAAGAGGGGGGGGGGGGGGGGGAATCAAAAAGTAAGACACAGTTAAGAGAGATAAAATCACATCGATAAATCGCTTTTAAAGTTTTACCCTTTAACTTCTTGGGGAGAGATAAAGCCTCAATTTTTGGTCATTTCAAAAGCTGTATGAATATCATGAGACACATGCATAGATTTAGGTTTAGTACAGAGAATGAAATAGAAAGGAGAAATTTCATGTAGCAAAAGCCGCATCTAAATATCCATTGACATGCCTCATAAAATCCACAAGTGCATGTGAAATATTTACTTGACAAGTGTCTACATGAGAGAAATATAACGAAGGATAAGTGCTCTAGCTACATCAAGATAAATGACTAGTCATATCCACAACAGTATCTAACATATCTAGGCGACAAAAATCACAAAGGAGGCTGAGTCCTATACATCAACCACAAGATTGATTCGGAAATCAATGCTACTTGTCTTTTGCATGGATTTCCAACCAGGATCCCAGCTAAGGTTGAGAATCCAAGCCCAAGATCAGGCCAGCCTAGTTTGGCAACTGGGTCAACTAGGACAGCCTCGAGCCTGATGTACATGTAAACTCTTGTCCAACTTCTCTTCCATGAATATACCATACGCTTTAGACTGTGACCACAGACTAGGGAGAGTTGTGAGTTGTGGCCTTCCAATCCAACACAAAACCAGGGCCCAGCACAACTGAGTTGCACTTGTAGACCAAAATATGCAAAGCAAAATATGTATTTCCCGGCTGTATTAAGACTGCCTTTTTTTAGTCCCACGCCAATTAATTGGCATAAATAACATATGCAATGGAAGGCCAGGATCAATGTTGGAAAAAGATTGTACCACCTCCATGCCAATAAGGAACTGAAGTTTCCAAAGGTTACCAAGAGCAGCGTTAAATAGAAGGCCAAAATGAGACACCAATAAGCATGTTCCTTGGGGTACCATCAACAGGGGATGCTAGAAGATATATCAAAATGGATGGAATTTCAAATCATGTCTATAGAGTTGAATTTAGATGTTATTTCCAAAGATTATGCTTCCACCATAGGTATGGATCAAGGCACAGTACATTAGTTTACCAATCCGATCGTAAATGGAAGAATTTGAAAATTTTCTCAAAATCCAAGACCAATCTCCAAAAAAACCCATAGAAATATTACAAGTTACCCATTGTTACTGTTTTGTTATTTCCAAAGATTATGCCTCCACCATAGGTATGGATCAATGCACAGTACACTAGTTTACCAATCCGATCGTAAATGGAAGAATTTGAAAATTTTCTCAAAATCCAAGACCAATCTCCAAAAAAACCCATAGAAATATTACAAGTTACCCATTGTTACTGTTTTGTTAATTTTGAGATTGAAATAACCAATTTGTTTTATGGATGAAGGAAAATATAAAAATATATATATTTTATTTTACTAAATCTCACAAAAAAAAAACTCCCGCTATGTGAAAAAAAAAAAAGCAAAACATAACCAGATTTGGGCAAAACCATTAATTCAAATATCCAAGGTTCTTAGGCAGAAGGCTATGCGAAAAAAAAAAAAAACACGCTAGAAGAAGGGCTTGAACCTTCGACCTTGTGGTTAACAGCCACACGCTCTAACCAACTGAGCTATTCCAGCTGTATTTGTTTATTAAGTTGAAATATTTAATAAATTTTCAATCATTAATTCTTAATCATCTTCTTCCATAATCAAGATGGTTTTGGAGCCCCAGAGAATGTCATGCGTTCGATTGCAATCTAAAGCATATAATAATATAGCTCATTTTTTACCAAACTTGAAATCCACACTACTGTAAAACCCAACTAATATCCCAAACTTGATTTAAGGTCCAAGTTTCTCTCCACTTTCCGAATCATATGTCGTTTTGTCTTCTTCAGCCTTCATCTTCTTCACACAACTTCTCATCTTTGTAGGCTTCGTCTTCATCTTCTCCACTAGATCCGAACACTCTTTGAGAGGTAAATCTATTTAAGTTTTAATCTTCATTCTTCTTTTTCACAAAAAAAATTCTGCAAGAAGGCAACTTCTTCTTCTTCTTTTTCGTTTCTTAAAAAAAAAAAGAAAAATAACCTTACATCCAAGTAAATTATTTGGGGGGTCGAACCAGCCCAAGGGCAATTTGGTCACTATCCACCCCCTAGATCAAGTCCTACCTAATTGGAATGAGTCCGGCTATTTTAATAGAGTTATTTGCTGTTTTCTTTTGTTATTTGCAGTCCTAATTTGAAAGTTATTTGAGAGTTTCAATTTGAGAAGAATGAAGTTGACTGTGACAAGATTCATTATCCAAAGGGAATCTTATCTTTTAAAGTTGTTTCCTATTTGGAAGCTAGTTACTTGAGTCCTTATTTAGTAAGTCTTTTACAGTCTAAGTTTTGTTCAAAGACTAAATAGCCTAGAGTCCATGTAATCAGTAACTTGATTTGATGAATAAATTTTGATTGAAAGAAATAGATTGTGAGAATCGTGGGATCCTAGGGTGACCTATGGCTGGGTATTTGCTATTGTTTATGAAATTCTAAGATCTTCATCTACCTCTTCAACATCAAGCAGCAAGTTAACACAGTTTTGCAAGTGAGCATAGTCCCTCTCCCTACTGCCTTGACCTAGAGAGCTACCCAACCCCATCACAAACGAATCCGGATCTTCTCCCCGTCGGGGGAGCACAGAGTGCTTCCCCATGGCTTCCTGACCACAAAAACCAGTGGGTCCCACTGGTGAAAAAGTTTTTTTTTTTTTTTCAAAAAGTGTTTTTCACCGTGGGCCCCACTGGTTTTTGTGGTCAGGAAGCCATGGGGGAGAAGATCCGGACTCATCACAAACATCCCCTGCCCATTCATCCAAAAAAAAAAAAAAATCCCCTTCCCCTTCAATTTCAGCCAGGTTCTACCCAACCCCATTGCAACCATAGCCCTCCCCCTACCTTTCTTCTTCCCTGCAGTACAGCACACCTCTCCCCCCTGCTACACCTTGATCCCCAACCCCCTTAGACCCCTTTCAACCTCCCCCAAGATCGCCTCAAGCTGTAGAACCTATTCCTATAGTTATTTTCCCACTCAGTTCTATTTATCCAAACCTAGAAAATTCTGCAATTCATTTTCTTCATTGAGATTTTTTGCAGAATTTTAAAAACCCTAAATTGTTCAATTTCAGACCTGAGTCACCAAGTACAGCAGTAATTTGAGCCTTAGACTAACCCAAAACCTTCTATTTTTGCCTTCCCCTTTTGCTGGAATCTCCTAGGCAAACCCAAAGTCTAAGAAAGTTACTAAACTACCCCTAACCCTAGACTTGGTTTACATTACCTGCACCTTCCTTCCTCTTAGAGTAGAATACATTAAGATGAGGACATTTAATTGAATTAAAAGGATTCATTCAGAAAATTGGTTGGCCCATTGGGAAGGAAAACAAAGAAAGAATTTAGATCATATTGTCAAATATCGAAGTCAAGGAAAAAGGAACTGTCTAGAAGTGTAGCACCTTCACCCAGACTCTGCTCCTACTTCTGTTCTTGTTCTAGCCTCAGAACTGAGGCACTTCACCTCAAGTTTTATCTTTTCAATTTTGACAAAAACTCAAAAGGCAACGATTCCAACACTGTTTTGATTAAAAAAACTCTGATGCCATGTTAAAAAATAAGTATTAAATTATCAAAACAACAATTTAACTTGAACAAAGAAAAGAGAGATGAAGAACTAGCAAAAGAGGCCTGTGATTCTAGCTTAAGAGTCTAGAATTACAAAGCCCTGTCATTTATAGCTTCTAATGAATCTAATACAACTTGAGAGACAAATAATTGTCCTCTAGAAAAAAGAAACAAAAGAATTACAGCTTTAGTAACTTTCTAGCTCCTAAATAAAAAGTTTTGAAAATAGAAACTATGCTTTTTAGAAACTCTCAAAACTTATGTAGCAATACTCCAACATTAGAAATAGAAAGTACAGTAGCATCACTAGCATTATACTGTTCATGTGAATAGTAACGTGAACAGTACAAACAAATTATGTGACCAGTAAAAATAGATTTTACTATTCACGTGAATAGTAAAATAACCCAAAGTGCGTATACTTCAACATTTCACATTCAAGAAGCTTGATGCCTTAGCAATAAAGGTGACTTCCAAATGGCGGTTGCCCAATCCACCTTGGCTGCTTTTCTTCTGGAAAACTCCCAAGTTAATTTTATAGAAAAAATCAACAAGCGGTGAGGCTCTCTAGTAACACACATCATGCAAAGGCACACTAGGAAGAGGGGTTAATCTAATCAAATCCATCACCTTCTGAAGCTTTGGTGAAAGATATGTCTTTGCTTAATTCATCATGAATAAAGTATTAACTTATTTAGATTTTTGGTTAACTTACACTTGTATTCCGGTTCAAATTTGGGTTCAAATATTGGTTTACTTCTCCCTACAACATATCCTATGTGAAGAAAATTATAAAGACACCTTAAAATTTAAGATAATGATACTTACTGTTGCCTCTTGTACTATAGCTTAATTGCTACTTTATCTCATATACTTTTTGAAATTACTAATTCAACCTTCAACTTTGTCTGTAAATACTATTCCCACCCCCTACCTAGGGGTGTAAATGGATAACCGAAATCCATTTCTGAATTCTCATCCACATCCGTTTAGGGGTATCCGAATCCGTCCAATTATTAATAGGATGCGGATATGGTATACTCCTTTCTTACCGAATATAATATGTTCGATAAAATTATCCGATTAAGTTACTTATTTAGATTTATTATTCTTATTTTTATAATTTTTGCCTATGATATGTGATTATTTTTCTAGATTTTCTACTAAAATAGCTACCAAAGTTGTTAAATTCTTAAATTTCAAACCTAGTCCTCACAAATAAAAAGGTAAATATGTAAACAGGTAGTTGAAAACATGTATTCAATCTATATTCATGTTTGTTTAGAAGAATCTACTTAAGAAAATAACTATCCAATTATCATCCGAATCCGACAAAATCCGTTCGAAAACCAATAGGATATTATCCGAATCCGTCTGAATATAATAGGATGCGGATATGGATATACCACTATCCGATCCGAATCCGGTCCGTTTACACCCCTACCCCTACCATTAAACTCCATTAGTTAATGATATCATGACATATTTTATTTATTTTAAAATCCCATATAATTAACTCTACAGTTTTTTATTACTTATTTACACTTAATATTAAATTAAAAAGATAATTATTGTTGCCCCCTTGTATTTTGATTTTATTACCACTTTATCCCTTTTACTTTTTAAAATTGTTAATCCAATCTTTAACTTTGTCTACAATTACTAATGCCCCCTATCGTTAAGCTCTGTTAGTTTACTGATGATGTGTCATCTATATATTTTTCAAAATCCTAAAAATAACCTTGCAGATATCTCTTTACTTATTTACTATTTTGTCAACTTATAATACTACCTGTTGTGGGGAGCTAGAGTCCCGAGTCCCCATCTCGGGAGAGAAAGGCACCCCCGTGGGCGGGTGCATCTCATCCTTGAAGAAGGTCCCGAGGGCCTCATTCGGGAGAGATACCTCCCTCTTGGGCAGGCTCGTTTCTTCGTTGGAGAAGGTCCCGAGGGCCTCATTCGGGAGAGATACCTCCCTCTTGGGCAGGCTCGTTTCTTCGTTGGAGAAGTGCCACACTTGGGAAAAATATCCAACTCTAGCATTTCTCAGAAGACTCTCTTGACTAAGTCAAGAAGAGTTAGTTACGCATAAACACTCAGCATATCTATTCCGAGAATTGGGGAGGTGAGTCAGCATAACGGCGTTATCAGGTGCGACAAAGAAGGAGCCGTTATTCCACTACCCCACTCACTCCTCAACTATCGATCCGGAATCTAAGGAATCGCCGCCTCCAGGTAACTTCTATATAAACCTACCTCCAACATGGAGAAAGGTAACGAGAACTTTCATCTGAATACTTACTCATTACGTTCTTGAGAACTCTCTCTCAAGAACCATTATTGTTATCTAGGCTGATTTGAGCGTCGGAGGCGGTTCCCCGGCCAAAACTAGGCCGGACCGTTCTTGCTTTCTTTGTGTGTGCAGGCATCTCAGTTATTACAACAAGGTTGGAGAGCACTTAAGGTGGTCATCTCAATATCCGACTCTCGAAGAAGTTCTATATGCAACAATTTGGCGCCGTCTGTGGGAAACGTCACAAAAAGTCATGACGAGACGTACCACACCTCAGGTGGCAAGTTCTCAAATTCTCACTCGAGCGAGAGAAAGGGAGACAGAAAACGAACGTGTTGAAGAACAAACTCTCCCTTCTCTAGATCGACAAATTCCTATTCCAGAGGAAGGTCAAGAAGGAGTTCCGGAGAATCCCCCGTTAACTATTCCAACTCCATTTGGAGAAGGCGGTTCGAGTCAACCTCCTATTCCAGCGACAGTGGCCGATTTGCAGAATATGCAAAGAGAAGTCCAACAACAAATGTTGGAACTCCAAGGAGTTGTTCGAGGCTTAGTCCTTCAAATCGGGGTACCATCCGGACCCCCCAGAAATTCCCAAGAGGGACGAAGGCGTGAAGCCGTCCGTCAGACTCGGGATAGGCAACGTCCGGTGAATGAAGAAAGGAGAAATCCCAGAATACCAAGAAGGCCAGCCGAACGAGTTGGAGAAAGATCTCAAGGAGTGCATATTGAAGAGCCACGTCCCCGAGAGGATCGGTCGAGGGGAAGTGTATTCCACCGTTTGGCTAGGCTTAGACAAACTCAAGATTTACCTAGAAAAGGGCGCAGAAATGAAGGAGTTCGGGAGCGAGAAGGAGAAAGTCACGGAAGAGGCCATTCTAGATCTAATAACTCGAGAGGGTCGGTTAGTCAATATGGATCTTCTCATGGACCAACTTCCCAATATTCTGATCTCGGAAGTGTTCGGTCTCCGCAAGAGCGTCAAGAAGCGCATGGTCTCGGAAGAAGATTAGATGCCATGGAGAGACGGCTTGATGATCGGGACTTCGATGATGACTATGATGTGGTTGATAGAGAACCCTTCTCAGAAGAAGTCATGAGAGCACCTCTTCCACCGAACTTTATCATGCCGACATTCACTCCCTTTGAAGGTAAGTCCAATCCTCGAGAACATATTAGTTATTTTAAATCGGTCATGGCTGTTATTGGCCGAGAAGATGAGCTATTATGCCGAACTTTCCCGGCATCTCTCAAAGGCCCGGCGATAAAATGGTTTTCTAGCCTACCGCCAAGATCCATCCAAAACTTTCGAGAACTCGGGAGAAAATTTATTGCCCGATTCCGAAGTTGTATCGGGAGTAAGAAGACAGCAGATAGCCTTTTTGCCATCAGGCAAAAACCAAATGAGTCCGTTCGGGACTTTCTTCTCAGATTCGATAAAGTGGCTATTGAAGTTGAAGAATTGGATGATACAGTGGCGTACAATGCACTATGGAGCGGAATAACCCAGAGACGTTTGCTCGAGGTATTGCTTCAAGATAAGCCGAGGACTTATGGAGCACTTCTTAAGAAATGCCAAAAGCAAGCAACGGTTGCAGAAGTTATCGAAGCCCGAGAAGAGTCTACGAGAGGCGTAAAGGAAAAGAAGAATTATGGAGAAAGAGGTTAGAATTCAAATGCTCGGGCAAGAGATGACAAAAAGGGAGTTTGGAAAGAAAGACTCGCCAATGGAGACTTTACACCTCTTAATACTAAGAGGTCAGAAATTCTATTACAGATCAGAGATAACGAAAATTTGAAGTGGCCGGGCAAGATAAGAGCCCGACCCGAAGATAGGAATATGACAAAGTATTGCCGTTTCCACAAAGACTACGGCCACCATACGGATGAGTGCAGAAATCTAAAGATCGAGATCGAGAAACTCATCCAAGGAGGGCATCTTGAAAAGTACCTTCAGAAGAAGCGACAAGATCGAGAGAAGTCCCCACCTAGATCAACTAAAAGACTCAAATCCAAAAGTCCCGAGAGGGCAGATAAGAATCCCGAGAAGAAACCCGACACTCGGGAGTTTTCCCCCATTTACATCGTTTTGGGAAATCCGACGGAAGAATCCATTAAGAAGGCGAAGCAAAAGGCACGGTTCGTTGGATCGATGCAATTGCCAAGAAAACGAAGAAATGACTTATGGCCAGATCCAATAACCTTCACCGACGAAGATCTCAAGGGCGTCACTTCTCCTCACGACGATGCTATAGTTATCAAAGTGAAATTGGCAAACCGAGAAGTTCACCGAGTTCTTGTGGACACGGGATCTTCCGCCGACTTACTATCTTATGAAGCATTTAAGAAATTGAAGTTTGAGGACGAGATGATGACTCCATGCGGGACTCACTTATATGGGTTCGCCGGGTCGTCCGCCATATCCGAAGGGACTATCCAATTGGATCTAAGGATCGGGACCTCCCCTCGGGATGCAGTCGTCCAAGCAACATTCATGGTGGTTCGGGACCTTTCAGCTTACAACGTTCTACTCGGGAGGCCAACTCTTAACGCCTTAGGGGCGGTGGTTTCTCCAACACATGAAGTTGAAGTTTCCAACCACAGCGGGAGTCGGGGAGTGCTCTTCGGATCAGCGACTCTCCAGACAATGTTATGTGAATTATCTTAAGAAAGTCAAAAAAGCCGAGAGATCGGGCAATACAATGAGTATTGAAATTCGGGATGATCGGGATGAAGAAGCTATGCAGAGAGCCGAACCAGTTGAAAAGCTTGAGCGAAATCAACTTTATCCGGATCTTCCCGAAAGAGGGACTATGATCGGGTCCGAACAGCCTACGGAATTCAAGGAAGAGCTCACCGAGTTTCTCCAAAACAACCTAGATGTATTCGCATGGTCGGCCGAAGACATGCCCGGAATAGATCGAAGAATTGCAGAACATAGCTTATGGATAAGGGACGATGCAATTCCAATGATCCAAAAAAGAAGGAATTTTTCGCTCGAGAAACATGCTGCCATCCGGACCGAAGTGGAGAAACTAGAGCAATCGGGTTTTATAAAACCCATAGAATGCCCAACTTGGTTGGCGAATGTAGTCATGGTGAAGAAAGCCAACGGCAAATGGAGAATGTGTACAGATTACACGGACTTGAATAAAGCATGCCCAAAGGATTGCTATCCACTTCCTCGGATCGACCTTTTGATCGACGCTACAGCAGGACATGAAGTATTGAGCTTCATGGACGCTTATTCGGGATATAATCAAATTATGATGAATCCCAAGGACGAGAAGGATACGGCCTTCATGACGGATCGAGAAAGTTACTTTTATAAAGTAATGCCATTCGGGTTGAAGAACGCTGGGGCCACTTATCAGAGAATGGTAAACAAAGTCTTCAAAGACCAAATAGGAAGAAATATGGAAGTATATGTGGATGATATGCTCATAAAGAGTATCGTCCGAAGAAGTCATCTGGAAGATCTTGAAGAAGTTTTTGATACTTTGAGAACATACCAGATGAGGCTAAATCCGGAGAAATGTGCTTTCGGAGTTTCTTCCGGAAAATTCCTTGGGTTTATGGTATCCCGAAGAGGAATTGAGGCAAACCCGGAGAAAATCAAAGCCTTGCTCGAGATGGAGTCGCCAAGGACGGTCAGAGACATCCAATGTCTAACCGGAAGAGTAGCAGCCTTAAACAGATTTATCTCACGATCGGGTGAGAAATGTTTGCCTTTCTTCAAAGCTTTTAAAGAGCTCGGGAAGGCAAAGGATACCTTATGGACCGATGAATGTCAGCAAGCGTTCGAGAAATTGAAGGAGAAGCTCGGGACTCCACCTCTCTTAGCCCGACCTTCAACGGGAGAACAATTATTCACATACTTAGCCATTTCTCCAGCAGCAGTAAGCGCGGTCTTAGTAAAAGAAGAAGGTACTTCACAAAATCCTGTCTATTTCATAAGTCATGTTTTAATAGATGCCGAGACACGATATCCGGATGTGGATAAACAAGCCTTAGCACTTGTAATCGCATCTCGGAAACTCAGACCATACTTCCAAGCTCATCCAATTGTAGTCTTGACCAACTTCCCGTTGAAGAAGATACTACAGAAACCAGACTTAGCCGGAAGAATGGTCACATGGGCTATTGAGTTGAGCGAGTATCAAATTGAGTATAGAACTCGTCCAGCCATAAAGGGACAAGTTCTGGCCGACTTCATTCTTGAGAATAGCATGCCTAGTTCGGGAGTACAAAATTCACCCGGTCCAGAGTTATGGACTTTACATGTTGACGGCTCAAGCAACTCTTCGGGGAGTGGAGCAGGACTAATGCTTATCAGCCCGGATGGATTCACTAATCATTATGCTTTAAGATTCAACTTTAAAGCCTCTAATAATGAGGCCGAGTATGAAGCCCTACTAGCAGGATTAAGACTTGCCCGAGCCCTAAGAGTCCGAGAATTGGAAGTCCGAAGCGACTCGCAGTTGATCGTGAATCAAGTTCGTGGCGTGTACGAGGCAAAGGAAACAAGAATGGCAAATTACTTAGACAAAATTGATGATTGTCGCCATTATTTCGATCATCTTGAGATAAAGCAAATTCCGAGAAAGGAAAATGAAGTAGCAGACGAGTTATCCAAGTTGGCTTTATCCAAATATTCGACCTTAGGCTCAGCCGTTTATATTGAACAGTTAGAAATTCCTAGCATTCGGGAGGCCGAGGCAATGGATATTGAAGAAGAGCCTAGTTGGATGAACCCAATAATATCATATTTGAAGAACGATATCCTTCCGGAAGACGTCAAGGAGGCTAAGGCAGTTACAAATCAAGCAGCGAAGTTCACAATTATTGAAGAACAACTTTATAAAAGATCGGTCACACTGACCTCTTCTAAAGTGTGTTGGCCCTTCTCAAGCTCAATATGCCTTAGCCGAAGTACACGAAGGAATATGCGGAGCGCATATGGGAGGTCGTGCTTTAGCCCACAAAATAATACGCCAAGGCCTTTATTGGCCGACTATTCAGAAAGATGCTGTGGACTATGTCAGAAAATGCAAGCAAGTCGAAAGACCATTTGATTCTCAATAAAGTCTACGTCTCCATTTCTGACATCCTTTTTCTTGAAAAGAAAGTTATAGCGAAGAAGACACAAGCATTTCTTACAAAGAGCCCAGGAGAGTTCTTAACAAGTTTAAGAACCCAGGAGCGCTCTTCAAATCAACGAAGAACCCAAGAGAGTTCTTGACAAATTCAAGAACCCAAGAGCGTTCTTAAGAAGAGCCCAGGAGAGTTCTTAACAAGCTTAAGAATCCAAGAGCGCTCTTCAAATCAACGAAGAACCCAAGAGAGTTCTTGACAAGTTCAAGAACCCAAGAGCGTTCTTAAGAAGAGCCCAGGAGAGTTCTTAACAAGCTTAAGAACCCAGGAGCGCTCTTCAAATCAACGAAGAACCCAAGAGAGTTCAATGGCGTTACACTCGGGACCTCGCTCGGGTAGCCACACGGGAGTTTTCCCCACCTCTCATGAAAGTCCAAGTGAGACTCTCATGAGATGGAATTATTCAATGGCGTTACACTCGGGACCTCGCTCGGGTAGCCACTCGGGAGTTTTCCCCACCTCTTATGAAAGTCCAAGTGAGACTCTCATGAGATGGAATTATTCAATGGCGTTACACTCGGGACCTCGCTCGGGTAGCCACTCGGGAGTTTTCCCCACCTCTTATGAAAGTCCAAGTGAGACTCTCATGAGATGGAATTATTCAATGGCGTTACACTCATGACCTCGCTCGGGTAGCCACTCGGGAGTTTTCCCCACCTCTTATGAAAATCCAAGTGAGACTCTCATGAGATGGAATTTCTAAGGCGTCACACTTGGGACCTCACTCGGGTAGTCACCCTTAATAAAGGCAATGGCATCTCTCGGAGAACCAGGCTGGGGGCTTCTCGACTCGACGAGACTTTAGAGAAATGATGGCTATCATCCAAGACGACGCATTGGAATTTCTTCAAAAGAAAAAACCTTCAAAGAGGTATGAGAAAAGCATTCCATACACTCGAGAAACCGATCGCACGGAATGGGGGCTCTGTTGTGGGGAGCTAGAGTCCCGAGTCCCCATCTCGGGAGAGAAAGGCACCCCCGTGGGCGGGTGCATCTCATCCTTGAAGAAGGTCCCGAGGGGCTCATTCGGGAGAGATACCTCCCTCTTGGGCAGGCTCGTTTCTTCGTTGGAGAAGGTCCCGAGGGCCTCATTTGGGAGAGATACCTCCCTCTTGGGCAGGCTCGTTTCTTCGTTGGAGAAGTGCCACACTTGGGAAAAATATCCAACTCTAGCATTTCTCAGAAGACTCTCTTGACTAAGTCAAGAAGAGTTAGTTACGCATAAACACTCAGCATATCTATTCCGAGAATTGGGGAGGTGAGTCAGCATAACGGCGTTATCAGGTGCGACAAAGAAGGAGCCGTTATTCCACTACCCCACTCACTCCTCAACTATCGATCCGGAATCTAAGGAATCGCCGCCTCCAGGTAACTTCTATATAAACCTACCTCCAACATGGAGAAAGGTAACGAGAACTTTCATCTGAGTACTTACTCATTACGTTCTTGAGAACTCTCTCTCAAGAACCATTATTGTTATCTAGGCTGATTTGAGCGTCGGAGGCGGTTCCCCGGCCAAAACTAGGCCGGACCGTTCTTGCTTTCTTTGTGTGTGCAGGCATCTCAGTTATTACAACAAGGTTGGAGAGCACTTAAGGTGGTCATCTCAATATCCGACTCTCGAAGAAGTTCTATACGCAACACTACCATTAATTAATTATGGGAAAAATTAACTTTAAATTAACTTTTCTTTTCTAAAAAGAAACCTCCGAATAAAGGAAATATTTATTTTCTTCTCTAAAAAGAAATCACCGAATAAAGGAAATATGTGATTGAATAAAACTTAAAATAGAAACTAAAATATTAGGAAATATCAAATGTAATTCAAAGTTGGAACCTAATATATGTTAACCATTATGCATGTTACCAAATTTCTTATCAATTAGCATCTTATATACTAATTTGTTTATAGAACTTCCATCATTGTGATTGTAAAAAAATTAAGTGGAACGTGAGAGTTTCAACAACCTAAGTGTGTGATCCCACTAAATCCAAAATTGATTCTAAAATATGATATTTTAAAGATATAATTGACATTCAATAGAGTTTCTATAAATGAGGGTAATGTTATATTTTTGACTATTTAATACTAATGAAGGGCAAAATAGACATTACATATTTGATGTATAAAACCACTTAACACCGTTAGAAGTGAGGGGGCAAAAGTAATTTCATAAAGAAAGAGGTTTCATTAGTAATAAAACCAAAGTACAAGGGGACAAAAGTAATTATCCCTAAATTAAATTACTATCTTCAGTAATTAGGAAAAATTTAAATCTAATTAAACAATCTTCTTTTCTAGTCAAAAGAAAGAGAGAAAAGAAAAGGAAACTGATTTTCAAATTTATATATATACTTTTCAATTTGGTAAAAAAATAATTAGTTGTAACACCCCCATTCCCAATATAGGAAATTAGGTCGATACTTAACCCAAGAACCGGTTTTTCCTTAGGTAGTGAACCAGTCGTGATAAAATAGATCAGAAATTAAACTCAAAGAATTTAGAATATTTAAGCAGCGGAAGTCTATGGTAATAAACTGAAATATTTCCATTATTCTAAAATATTCAAAATAAAGGGGTTCAACTATTACATTTATCAAGTAGAACATTTCACACCAATTACATAATTATTTAAATATAGATAAAAAGCATATTTTATGTCTTTAACAAAAAATATATGAATGAAGTTCATTAGCAATATGGACTTCTTCTGTATCACGACCCAATTCTTCAAAGTCATGTCCTACACATTCACCATCTGGAGAAAAATATTGGGTAAGTTTCGAAAAACTTAGCAAGATCAAATCTAGCAAGATATCGACATGTTTGAAATAATGTATCGAAATAATACAAAAAATACAATGAAATGAAATAAATAATACAATAATGCTAATGCACAAAATGATTATTTATCTTATTTGGAAACAATACCATGCCCCATGCCATTACATGGCCTACACGCGTTATACAGCCTTGACATTCGTATTGCTCCATTTGGGATTCAACACATCATACCCCATGCCGTTACATGGCCTGCACGCGTTATACAGCCCTGATATGAGTGTTGGTCCCTCCAGTGTTATCATGGGTTTTCCCAATAGGAAAGGATGAAGATTGATACATGCCGTTACGTGGCCTGTGCGCATTACACAGCCCTATCAACCCATCCAATTCTCTATCGGACCATGATAAATGGAAAAGTTTATGTCTTCTTCTTATAATGCAATATGCAATGCAATGTCAAATCTTATTATTCATAGAAATTTATAAATATTCAATAATCACGGCAAGTCATAATATACAAAAAGAGATAGAATACAATGATTCAAATTTCATAGATGATAATGATTATCACTAGCAATCAAGATTAAGATGAAATACAATGGTTCAATCTATAGATAACATATAGGATCTTCATTTGCAACATAAAATCAAATAACCCAATGATTCAAACGAGTAAATATACACGAAGGATTCTCACTAGCAATACATATCAATCACGAAATTATTCAAACAAGTAGATATAATGCAAGATTATCACTTGCCTTTCTAATAGATTTCAAAATACAGAAATCAGCCGATACTTTGTCAACCAAAAAGAAATTACTAACTCTCTCCCTCTCTCTCTCTCTCTCTCTCTCTCTCTTCCTGGAAATCTCCCCCGTAAGGTGAAATCCCTCCCCCTATTTATATGCAAGAAATATAATAATAACATTTAAGTAAATTAATAAAACTTTATGTATGATAAATTGTTAAAGAATTAACTATTGTTTAATATATATATATATTATATATATATATATATATATATATATATATATATATATATATATATATATATATATATATATATATATATATATATATATATATATATATATAAAAAAAAAAAAAAAATATATATATATATATATATAAATGAATTTATTACTTTATATTTTAACATTAACGTATTTTGATTTCTTTACTTGATTATAAGAGTTAAGATTTATTAAACTAATAATAATAAATACTTAACTGATATTATAATTATTAACTTAATATTTGAGTTTAATTAAGTATTATAAATTGAATAATAGAAAGAGAAAGAAAAAGAAACGATTAATTCAATTGTGATTTGATTTCCTTATTTTTATTAAATAATTAATTTAACAATATTATTATTACTTTCTAAACAAATGGTAATTACTATAAAACAAAATAACATATATAACTAAAAGATACAATATATGATTATTTTATGAAAATTGACCAAAATACCCTTAGTAAAATCTAGGGGTATTACATTAGTAATTCCCAATTTTTTGTGTTATTTTAATTTTTTTATTTACTTTTCAGTTTAATGTTATCAATTTTAAAAAATTTCTACTTCCAATAGACTGTTATTTATTTATTGTCTAACTTGAAGTTACTAATGTTAGGAAGTTCCTACCACCAATAGGGTGCCTTTTTTTTTTAATCCAAATTGAAAAAAAAAATACACGTGTAAAATTATTTTATATGATTTTTTTTCTAAATGAGGATAATATTATCTTTAGCCTTCTTAATTATAAAAGGACAAAGATATTAAACATTCAACCTTAACAGTCGCTTAACACTGTTAGAATTGAGGAAGGCAACAGTAATTTCATAAAGAGTAGGGTTCTTTTAATGATAAAGCTATAATACAGACGATAACAGTAATTAACTAATTATCCTTTTAAGATAATATTATTAGTTAATGGTTGACATTGATAATTTGGGGATGAATATTTATTCAATGTAGAAGGTCCTTTACATTGCTCTCATCCAGTTAGACGTAAATGGAGGTAGACCGTTGGACTGGGATAATTTGGGGATAAATATTTATGAGATGTCATCTCTTCATATGAACAATTCATTAATGGTTGACATTGTGCAAAAAGTTTTTTCCATAGTTTAATATACCCAGGAAAAAAAATCTGGAAACTACAAGATTATACTTGCCGATCATTGATGACTGAAAAAGAAAATTAAGGAAAATTTTCTGCACACCTAGACTTTGCCACAAAACTCTTGAACCCTCTTTGGTCTCGCAAAAAATATAGACAGGTCCAAATAAGTAAACATTGTTTATTGGGTATTAACGGTTGAGGTGAAATGACCATTTCACTCAGAAATTAAAAAAAATAAAAAATGGAAGTACAATTTTAACCTTACCGATACCCTACACTAAACCAACCCAATCCTTCAAAGTTAACCATGTAGGTAGGTGAAGGGATTCGCCCTTTACCCACTAAGATCCAATCTTTGAAAGGCGAATTCTGTTTGAATAAGAAAAAAAAATGCTTCATTTCAGATAAGTGAATGTGCAGAAATGAAAGAAGTCATTAATATGTTGCTCGGCCTAAATTGCCCCATGTCGCACTTCAACAAATCAGAGTTTTCTGTAAATGTGCTTCTAGCACAGTGTTTGAGGCCTCCTATGTAGAAACGTAAAAATAAGAAGGTCACAGGGACCAATCTCCGTCCCTCCCACATCTTTCCCCCTCTCCCCGGGCCTGTGGGCCTATAGTCGGTATTCTTCCTTCGAATAGGAACAAATAAAAAAGAAACAAATGGGAGTTTTTGGTGGAACTGAATGCCAAAAATGAAAATAGGGGTTCTGCAGCTGTTGAGAAGCCCAAAGGGACTGGACTATATGATGTAGGTTTTCATCATTTGGATCTGACCAACCCTGCTAGTGTTGCTTCCCTTGATAATTTCATCAAAACCCAATTTGGAAAGCTTGATATATTGATGTGTTGACCTTAGAATAAATGTTCTTCATTGGGTTAATGACTAAATATTTATTGACAAAATAATTATGACGATCTAGAATTTGAAATAAGAATGCTTTAAATTTGAGTTTCTCCTCTATGTTGGAAATTTTTGAGGTGTATTAAGGGCCTGTTTGGTTACATGAATCTAGAGATTTCAAATCTCTGGATTCATGAATCTGAGAATTATACCTGTTTGGTTGTAAAAATCTCTACATTCATGAAATCTACAGATTCACATTTTTAGTGTAAAAAGGTGAATCTGTAGATTTATGGGTAAGGGGTGAAATCCAGAGATTTCAAAAAAGCTATACAATTGTACATTCACAAAAATCATGTCGATCAAATAAATTTTTAGGATGAATTCACAGATTTCATTCCACAACCAAACACTTAATTTTATAAATTATAACTCCATAGATTTGAAGTCTATAGATTTGAAATCTCTAGATATTTGAAATCTCCAGACTCATGTAACCAAACAGGCCCTAAGACACAACCTCAATAGGAAAAATGGTTGAATAATTTCATATGAGAGAACTTCAAATATATAGGGCAGCATACATTCCATGCTATTAGATAACTATGAACAATAAAAGAAAAATATAAAACATGGAAATACAATAAATGGAAATGTTTGTATGAAAATATAATGTATGGAAATGATTTAATAAAGAAACAAATCAAACCAAATTAGGATACTAATGAAATGGAAGGATGAGATAGTATGAAAAGAATTCGAATTGAAGGAATGATGAATGGAAAGAATTCAAATGAGAGGAGGAAATAATATGGAAAAAATTAAAATGAAATGAACAAGTAATATGGAAAGAATTTAAATTAGAACATGTTGTAGGAAACTATACCCTAAGATTACAAATCAGCTCGACTCAGGACAAAATTATAAGGTCCCTAAGTTTACTTAGTTCTCTGGAGACGAGAAAATGTCCATAATTGAGCATGTTGCTAGGTTCACTGTGCAATGTGGCAGTGTGGTAACAACTAATGCAATGAAACTGAGATTGTTCACTAAAGCTTTGACAAGAACAACTTCTTTTTTTTTTTCCGGTACAAAGACAGGGTTAAACAACCCAAATGAACAAACAGAAAACTTAACTTAAACAAGACTCTCTATCCACCATGAGAACAAGAACAACATTTTTACATGCTAGTATAATTTACTAGCCAATTTAGTTCAGAATTGGTAAAGATATGGAAGACAAATTTCATGCCCATTTCCGTGTGGCAAATCATAAGGGTATGTGAGTGACCTTTCTCGATTGCAGCAAAGGCCATATGAGCCAGTATAAAAATCTTTTACCAGGTTTAAGTTCTTGAAGTGCAAATGCATGCACCTTGGCTCTACCTGAAAGTGAGTTTGTGGCCATTACCTTGCATTATGTGAATTTTGAGTTATGTAAGAGGTTCATTGGCCAAAGGCTTACAAACCTTGGCTAATTGCTCTATCAGCCAATGCGCTATGATTTTTTCCACAAGGAAGAGGAACAGACATGAAATCCGTCTGGGTTCTGTTATAGGAACTTGAGACCTACCCAGAAACTGTTTGGGTCTCAAAAACAAAGACCACGTTGGTATGCTAATTGTGATGTAAGTTGGCTGGAATTGTGTGAGAAAAACCATTTTCTTTTGCAAATACTTATCACCCCAGTTGAGGGACTCGAGTTAGTTAAAGACCATTAAATTATTTTTTGACACAACCAATAATGAATTTGTCTTTCACCATTGATGAAGGAAGGACAAATACAATCAAGTGAAGGGCATAAGATACCACCCGATACAGAATTGGAAGTGTAACGACATTGTATGTGACACAATACTTATACTCCAGGGATTAAACCTTGAAATTTGTCATGTATTAAAAGAAGCATTATCAAGAATGAACATCACAAAAAATAAAATAAATAACAAAGACATATCCAAAGGAATACTTAAGCATCTGACGATATGATTTTAGATTTGCATGAAGCAATAACATTAGGAATAAAATGTCTATTGCTATAGACATCAACTAATGACCTTGAAGTTTAAGAGAAAAAAGTATTCCAATTTCGGTTGTACAACATTCGTGTTTAGTAAAATTCTCATTCTTTGATCCCTCTTCCCAGTTTTTTATATTTCTTGAATAAACTCCTTTTTCCGTTATTTTTTATCATGTCGTGAAAGTTTTGCTAGCCCTTCTAAAAGTAGAAGATGAAGAGATGAATGGATGTAATGGAATTGTAAAAGAGAACTTATAAATTAAAAGACAGAAAATAAAAGTATCCATATTGATTTTTTTTTTTTTTTTTTTTTTTTTGGGGGGGGGGGGGAGGGTTTACCCCTCTATGTATATTCTCCTTTCCTCTTTTTAATACAAATCATCCTTGAAGCCCCCAACAGCAGATTATTTGATAGAATTTGCGCAAGGGAGCAATGTTCAGGTGTAAATGCTCCATGGCCACTACTAATCCAGCTTGCTTTGAGATGGGAGGCAGCAGGTAATTCCAGATTTCAGATTTGCCCCTGATGCTCCTTTTGAGTATGCACCATGTCCACTACATGGTTCCAGTGAGTTTGGGTGTATTGGATGCAATTACTATTTTGGGATGAGTGACAGTGATTTCCTGACATGATGTAAATATTATAATTTGTATTTTTTTTTCTTTCTCTATGTTAATACAAATGACTTTTCAGAAAACCCCCCTCCAAGGGGTTCTCAGTTTAAATGAGATTCTACATTATTACACTAATTCCATTTCACATCAGAATTGGATTAGCAAGTGGTTCTGTAGGACAAATACCGAGAGGAGTGCAGCCGCCTTCAAAATGAAGCATATGTATGTTCGGGAATTCCAAAAGATGTTATCACATAGATGGTCAAAATAATGCAGGTGGACAAGGAGTTGGATATACATTGGAGGAGCTGGTGGCTACTGTGGCTAGATTTTCCTATCAACATATATGTAACCTTGATATGTCTTTGTTTAATTTTTTTCTGCTAAAAGGTCATACGTATTCAAAGCAAGAAGTATAAAATACAGAAACAATAAAACTTACATGTCTTGGAACCAAACATTCTAGCCTGCAACATCAGTTGCCCCCAATACACCAATATTCACTGGTTCCCACTCACATTAGTTGTCAAAGTGAAAAGCTAGACTGTCAACCTAGGGCGTACTGATGCATCTAGATCCAAAGCCATCCTATCAGCTGCTGTCCAATGGATGTTAGTAGCTTAACATCCCTACCAAACCACTGTTTTGGCTAAGAAATCCATAGCCATAACGGTTTCCCTGTGGCAATGGGTTGTCTTCCAATCGATAGCATCTAAAAATGACAGCAAAGCTCTCCATCACTGTAGGAAAAACCAAGGGATCTTACACTACTAAATGAGCACAACCACTGCCACTAAATCACACTCAACCCAAAGCTTCGTGATTTTCAGCCTATCAGCCTATTCCAGCCCAAGAAAGAGAGCCTCCATTTCATATTCAAAGTTAGTTTTCACATTCAAGAAAATGCTAACGTTCAATAGCAGAAGCTTCATTTCGGAAAAGTCCACTAGCACCTGCTTTGCCAGGGTTGCCCAAAGAGCATTTGTCAATATTTAGTTTTACCCACCCCATGGGAGGAGATACCAAGAAAACTTTCGAGGGCATTTTGAGCTTGTAATGTGAAGCTTTAACGCCAAAGATCTAGCAAGAGAAAAATCATCCTAAGAAACTCTTATGCCTTCAAGCACAATAACCAACTGAGCAAGATCTAAGAAGATACGATGTGGCACCTAGTCCTTTGGAAGGCAAAGCTCTCATACCTGTGCTTGTTTGTAGTAAATTAATAGCAAACAACCATTTAACCAAGCCGCCCCTAACAAGGTTGATTTAGCTTGCTGAGTCCACAATTTACAGCTCTCTAGAAGAGATGTGTGAGTATGCCAAATCTTCCCAAACTTTGTTGGCCAATGACTCCTCGCAACTGTGGGCAAATGGACATTGCAAAAATATATGGTTGAAAAGCTCTAGAGCCTCCATACATATACTGCAGCAAGACGCCAAAGAGATCCCCCTTAGTCATAATCAAATCATCCACAAGGATCTTCCAATGGAAAAAAACACCAACAAGAAGCTTTCTGCCTCAGCAATAAAGGCGACTTCCAAATGGCAATTGCCCAATCAACCTTGGTTGCTTTTCTTCTGAAAAACTCCCAAGCTGATTTTATAGAAGAAATCACCAAGCGGTGTGATACAGAAAGATCATACTTGACTAGGTCTGGACCGACCATGGGCAACTGGGCTTGGACCCGACCATGGGCAACTGGGTTTGGACCCGACCATGGGCAACTGGGTTTGGACCCGAACATGGGCAACTGGGTTTGGACCCGACCATGGGTAATACCAGCAACGCAGTCGGGATCTTAGCCCACCGCACCACATATATGAAAGGCTCCACTCACGCTAAACCTATATGGCAACATCACCATGAATAGAAGGTCAACTCCAGCGCTGATTAGGCGAAACAACCATTGGGAGAGCCTGTTCAGGGCTGATCAGGCAGAACCACCATCGAGAAAGCTTGTCTGTAACCAAAAAGGTAACCCGCATACTATTTAAACAAAGTCACCCCTCTGGTAAGGGAACAAATACTTTCTGAGTAATTCCTGTGTCGCACACACTCGCACAGGACCTTCATCTGATCACCGACTGACTTTACCATCGGAGGTGGCTACCTGGCATCCTAGCCAGCGTGCGTCTAACCTTTCTTGCAGAACTCATCGTCTCTGGACGCAAGAAGGCAATAGGACATTAACCTGGTTTATTCGGAATCTAGATTAGAACTAAGACACATCAGTTTGGCGCCATCTGTGGGAACGAAAAATAATTTTAAGTCATCGCGAGACGAATGATCAACAATGGACGAACCTGGCAGGAAACTGCCGCAGGTGACCTGAATCCGGATGATCAAATTCTCCTAGGTGATGGGGGAGAACATTCAACTCGAGTTGGAGAAAATCCTCCCAGAGCGGATCAAATACCTCAAGGCCCTCATGGAGAAGGCCCGTCGGCAAGACCCCAAGGGCCTGCCACCGCTGTGGACATAGATGAAATCAGAACATGAATGCTTGAGATGTAAAGGGTATTTCGGGGATTAGTCCACCATGTTGGAGTCCAACAAGGACCCATGCCCAATACTCAGGCGGGAAGATTATACCGAACAGCAAGGGGAACCTGACAGCAAGGCAAGGTCCCAAGGGGTGATCAGGTCGAAGGCCAACGAACAACACACTGTCCCGAGGTCAACCGGAGGCAAGGAGACAGTGCGAGGGTTAGCGCCTTCAATCGGATCTCACATCCTGCAGGAAACCAAAGATCTTCCCCAAAGGAGCTACCGGATTGAGAATGACCAGGAGGCAAAGAGTCATCCCCAAGGAGCCCAATCCCGAGTATCAACGGCTAGCAAGCATTGCTGAATCTGCCGATATCAGTCTGGACAACACTGACTTCGAAGAAGGGTGGCCGAAGTAGAACGAAGGTTCGAGGATCGAGATCACGACGAAGATTTTGACGTGGTGGACCGAAAGCCATTCTCAAATGAAATCATGAACATGCCCCTTCCTCTGAATTTCATCATGCTGACCTTCACCCTGTTTGAAGGAAAAACAAATCTGAAGGAGCATATCAGCTACTTCAAATCTGTAATGATCGTTCTAGGTCGAGAAGACGAATTACTTTGTCGTACTTTCACGGCTTCCTTAAAAAGACCGGCCATAAAGTGGTTCAGTAGCTACGGCTGGGATCTATCCACAACTTCAAAGAACTCGCTTGAAAATTCATAGCCAAATTCAAGAGTACAATTGGGAGTAAGAAAACATCCGACAGTCTCTTTGCCATCAGGCAAGGTAGGAACGAATCAATCCGGGACTATTTAAACGTTTCGATGAGGTAGCCATCGAGATTGAGGAATTGGACGATCAAGTAGCAAATAGCGCGTTGTGGAGTGGCATCACGCATCAAAGGCTTTTGGAGGTCTTGCTGTTAGATAAACCCAAAACTTATGGGACTCTGCTATGCAAGTGCTAGAAACAAGCCAACGTGTATGAAGTAATAAACGCCCAAGTGAAGGCCAACAAAGAGCGTAGGCCGGACAGTGAAAGGAGTCATCCTAGCAATCAGGAAAGAGGATCGAAAGGCAAATGGAGAAGGGAGCATGGTCAGGAAAGCTACACCCTGCTCAACACCAAGTCGGAAATCCTAATGCAAATATAGGATAAAAAGCCTCTAAAGTGGCCAGGGAAAATAAACTCCCGACCTGAAGATCGGGACATGAATAAATATTGCCGTTTCCACAAGGATTATGGCCATAACACTGATGAATTGGTGAAGCCTTAAATCGGAAATAAAAAAGTTGATACAATATGGCAAGCTCAGCCAATATGTCAGAGGATTGGGATGGCCTTGAGACAAGTCACTGGAACCCAAGAAAAGGGCCCGACCGACAAGTCTAGGAGAAGCAACAAAGAAGACCGACAAAGGGAAAGAACGGGAGGAGTCTCCCATCTACATCATAATGGGAGGCCTGACCATAGCATCAATCAGAAAAGCCAAGCAAAAGTCTCGGTTCGTGGGAGCAGTACACCTGCCCAAAAAGAGGAAAAATCTGACCTGTCCCGAACCAATAAGTTTCACAAATGAGGTTCTAATCGGGATAGCTACGCCCCACGATGATGCCATCATCATCAAAGTGAAGCTAGCCAACCAGGAAGTTCACCGAGTCTTGGTGGATACAGGTTCCTCAGTCAACTTGCTATCGTACGAGGCCTTCTGAAGACTAAAACTGGCCGACGATATGCTGACCCCTTGTGCAACCCCTCTTTACAGCTTCATAGGATCTTCAGCCATTGCTGAAGGAACGATCTAGCTTGATCTGAAGATCAGGAAATCACCTCAGGATACATTGGTTCGAGTAAATTTCATGGTAGTAAAGGATTTGTCTGCATACAACGTGATACTCGGGTGACCAATGTTAAATGCATTAGAGGCAGTAGTATCACCCAAACACATGAAACTTAAATTCCCGACTGAAGCTGAGATAGGTGAATGCAAGTCCGACCAATCCACATCCTAATAGTGATATGTCAACTATCTGAAACAAAAACAAAGGTCTGAATATTCGGGAAGCGCTCTGACCATTGAGGTTCGGGATGATCGAGACTAAGAGAACATGAAAAGAGTCGAGCCGGTAGAATGGCTAAAAGGATCCAATTACATCTGGATCACCCTGAACACGAGACATTCGTGGGGTCCAAGCAGTCCAAGGACTTCAAGAAGGAGCTGACCAAATTCTTGTGAGACAACGCAGACATCTTCGCGTGGTCAACAAGTGATATGCCTAGGATTGACAGGAGGGTAGCCAAACACAAACTATGAATTCAAAAAGATGCAGTCCCAGTCATCCAAAAAAGAAGAAATTTTTCAATAGAGAAACACGAAGCCATCAGAGTTGAAATAGAGAAACTTGAGAAATCAAGCTTCATCGAACCAATCGAATGCCTGACCTTGCTAGCGAACGTGGTAATGGTCAAAAAAGCAAACGGGAAGTGGAGGATGTGTTCCAATTACACCCTCAACAAAGCCTGCACGAAGGATTGGTACCCTTTGCTGAGAATTGATCTACTCATAGACGCAATATCCGGGCACGAAATTCTCAATTTCATGGATGCATATTCCGGGTATAACCAAATTTTCATGAATCGGGACGATGAAAGACATACCTCATTCATGACCGATCGGAAAAGCTATTTCTACCGAGTGATGCCATTCGGTTTAAAGAATGCCGGTGCAACCTACTAGAGAGCCGTAAACAAAATCTTCAAAGGGATAAATCAAGAGAAACATGGAGGTATAAGTCGATGATATGCTTGTGAAAATCTTGGTTCGGGCCTAACACCTGACGGATTTGGAGGAAGCGTTCGATGTACTACGAACTTCTTGAATGCGTCTGAATCTAGAAAAATGTGCATTCGGGGTATCATCCGGGAAGTTTCTCGGTTTTGTGGTATCTCAAATGGGGATCGAAGCAAATCCCAAAAAAAAATCAAGGCCTTGATAGACATGCAACCTCCTAGAACTATAAAGGACATCCAATGTCTGACCGGGAGAGTGGCCGCACTAAACTGATTCATCTCCCGAGCAGGGGAAAATGTAACTCTTTTTTCAAAGCACTTAAAGCCACAACAACTCAAGGAGAAAACATGTGGACTGAGGAGTGCCAGCAGGCTTTTGAAGTCCTCAATAAGTCAGTTGGGACAACTCCTATCTTAGCTTGGCCAATTACCGAGGAAAATCTTACCCTCTATCTAGTCGTATCACTAGTCACAGTCAGCGTAGCACTGGTCAAGGGAGAGACGACCCAAAACCCAGTCTATTATGTGAGCCATGTGCTTGTTGATGCAGAGACAAGATACTTGGACATCAACAAGCAGGCCTTAGCCCTGCTAATTGTCTCGTGAAACTAAGGCCTTACTTTCAAGCACACCTGATTACAATCTCGACCAACTTCCCACTAAAAAATATCTTGCACAGACCAAATGTTGCCGGGAGAATGGTCTGTTGGACAGTCAAGCTTAGTGAGTATCACATTGAGTTCAGGCCAAGGACGGCCATCAAAGCACAGGTCCTAGCTAAGTTCATCGTGGAAAATAGCGTTTCTCGAACAATGACTTCAGATCTCGATCTTCCTACTGATACCGAAGTCCTATGGTTACTACATGTGGATGGCTCGAGCAGAAGTTGGGGATCGGGAGCAAGTCTAACTCTTAAAAGCCCAGGTGGTTTCATAGTTGGCTATGCACTAAGGTTCAACTTCGCAGCCTCTAACAATGAGGCTGAATACAAAGCTGTACTAGCCGGTCGACTGGTTGCCTGAGCACTAAGAGTGTGAGACTTAGAAATCATAAGCAATTCCCAATTGGTTGTAAATCAAATCAACGGGAAGTATAGCACAAAGAATGACCGAATGGCAAAATACCTTGCGGCAATCAGGCAACTCTAGAAGGTATTTGATCGTGTAGTTTTCAAACAATACCCCAAAAAGAAAATGAAGAGGCTAACGAGTTGTCCGACTCTCCACAGCCACGTAAAAAAACCTAGATTTTGCAGTCTACATAGAAGAGCTAGACTCCCTGAGTATACAGGAGACCCAAATCATGGAGATCAGGCAAGAACCCTATTGGACTACCCCACTCTTATCCTACCAAATGGATAACAAACTTCCGATTGATCAAAAAGAGGCCAAAAAAGTCAGGAACCAGGCGGCAAGGTTCATCGTCATAGACGATCAGTTATATAAGAGATCCTTCTCCGAGCCACTCCTGAGATGTGTTGGGCTGTCCCAAGCTAAGTACGCAATGGTAGAAGTCCACGAAGGAATATGCGGTGCCCATATGGGCAGGAAAGCACTAGCACAAAAAATCCTAAGTTTGGGATTATATTGGTTGACCATACAGCAGTGAGTATGTCTGTAAGTGTGAACAGTGCCAGAGACACGCCACCGTTCCATAAAGGGACTTGCGGTGCCTCTTTCCCCAATCTTATGCCCGACTCCTTTCACCATGTGGGGGATGGATCTAGTCGGGAAATTACCAAAGGCTTCAAGGAATCGGGAATATCTCATCATAGCCATTGACTGCTTCACGAAGTGGGTCAAGGCAGAACCCTTAGCCTCCATCATAGAGAAACAAATGGAGAAATTCTTTGAAGAAAAGATCATCTATAGGTTCGGGATACCCCGAATCCTGGTAACTGACAACGGCAAACAATTTGAAGGTTCTAGGTTCAAGGCATTCTACAATAGGTATCACATTGAACACCGATGTTCCTCAGTTGCTTATCTGCAAAGTAATGGAAAAGTAGAGGTTTCAAACTGAACTCTGATAGATGGGATAAAGAAAAGGCTGGAAGATAGTCGGGCACAGTGGGCTGAAGAACTCCCGAGTGTCTTATGGTCTTATCGAACCACAATTTGGGCTCCCACAGGGGAAACACCATTCCTCCAGCGTACGGCACCAAAGCTATAGCTCTAATCGAGGTGTTAGCCGGGTCTATTCAGTACCAGACCTTTGACGAAAAGGAAAATGAGCAAGGTCTAAGAACCAACCTAGACTTCCTACAAGAGACTCGAGAAATGGCTCATCACAGAATCCAGAGGTACTAGAAAAGGGTGGCACAATATTACAATTCCCGAGTGAAAACCCGAAGATACAGATCAAGAGATCTTGTATTGTGAAGAGCAGGGGCTTCGGACCCAAGGAATCAAGGAAATTTGAGCCCGACCTAGGAGGGGCCTTACATTATTGACAAGGAAACCAAACTGGGAGCATACCAACTGAAAGTGTGAAACCCAGCCCTAACCCTGACACGGAAACCTTGTTATTTGTAGGTCCAGTGACCCGAAGTAAAGTAAGAAGTCAGCTTTGGGCCATCCCAGTGGAGGACTTGGTGTCTGGCTTTGAATCCATGAGAGTTGATGATGAAGTTCTATTTATGGAAACTGAATCTTGATGAAGATCGGATTAGTTGATGGACTTGGAGTGCTCTCTATCTTGGTTTGAAGGCATTTCTACCTATTAGGTAAGTCACTTGACATGTGTGCAAAACCCCTTTAGGATTGGATTTGATATGGGTCTTCAATTCCCTGTTTTGGAATTGCTGTCAGCATTGGTCGACTGATTGGTCGACTGGACCAGTCGACCAATCCACTCGACCAATGAGTGCTGTCTTTGGCAATTAGGTTTTTCTTGCTCTATTTAAGTCCAATCTCGAGTCCACTTCGTATTTGCTGCCTTCAAACTCTTTGGAACGAACCAAAGACCTCTGCAAGTCATCTCCCTTGCATCCTTGGTGATTTTCTTGACGGATCTTCGTCGAAACTCTTCCTTTTGCATCAAAAGGTATGTCTACACTCTCTTCTTCTCCTCCATCTCTGATTTTCTTTCCTTTTTGAGTTGAGACAGTAGAGGAGATGCTGCATTCTCTGTTGCAAACATCTCTGGACTTGTCTCTCATGATCATCCTAAGGATTAATGGCTAGAACAATGATCTTAACCATGATCATTGCAAGCTTTTGAAGGAATCATGATCAAACCATGATCTAATCTTTGTTTAACTTCTTATTTGAATTCTGATCTCCTTGGATCTTCTATATTGATCATGTTAGTAGTCAAATACTTGTGTTTTCTTTTCATGATCCATGATCTATCAATCTCTAGTTGTTCTCTTCTACCATACTATGTGTTCTTCATGAATCATGATAGTTACATATATGGTAGGTTTTGTTTCCTTATTTAGATTTATGCTTTTAAGCCTATTTCCTTGAAGATCTAAGTATGTTTTTCATGATATCTTTACCTGAAGCAATGATCCATCCTCCTATTGTTCTTGTCTTTGATTTCTACCTTGAATTCTTCAAGATCCATGGTTGATCTAATTATGGTAACTTTTTGTTTCCTAATTTGGATCTTGATGGCTTGATTGGATTAGTGTTTTGAGGTCCCCTATATGTTAGAATACTACTGATGTAGTTTACCCCTTGATTAGTACCCTTTTGAACCACCAAATTCGGATTTCATATCTTAAAACTCTTTTTTTTTGGCTCTTTGTACTGCATTGGTCGACTGATTGGTCGATTGGACCAGATCGACCAATCCACTCGACCAATGAGTACAAGACAACTCCGGAATTGGTCTGTTTTGGATGTTTTGGTATCTTTCCTGTTAGGGATCTTTCCTAATATGTTGTATGCACTTGTTTAGGACCTTCTTCTCAAGTTTGCCAAGATCTTACTTGATTTCTTAGGATTCCTTTGCGAGTTATAAAAGGTAAGGATGGTTACTTCTTTAACAACATAAATTGCATATCTTAGTTTCTATATTAGAATCTTGTTAAGTTATTTCTTTAATTAGATTCTTATGATGTTATACTACTGTGGTACTGTCTTGATATCAGTAGCATTACTTAATCATATTGAATTGACTCATGTATGATTTACTTACCAATTATATACAAAGTGATTGCAATTATTGATTTCTTTCCATATATGAAGTTACCATATATGTGATGATATGAATTGATGCATGTGTATGCTTAAGTATGGTTTGGAAAGGAGAGGTGTCCTTTTGACACTTCTGTCCTTGGACTACTACGGGAATATTATGGGATGTTTCCGGAGATGCCCTCTGGACACCTTCCTAAACTGTTGGATGACATATCTAGGATTGTCTAGTAGTGTTTGGCTAGGATGTCCTGTTATGTCAAACCCTAATCGGAGGGGTATTGAGACCGAACGACCCGTGGTAGCAATGGGGATTCATGGGCGCTCAAGACCGGTAACCAACCCGTGAGAGGACAGGAATCACATTGTGGGGGCCATTTATTGGTAGGGTTGCATATGGTTAGACTTGGGCTCACGGGCGCTTAAGACCGGTAACCAACCCGTGAGAGGACGTGAGAGCTTCCCGTTTACCATATGTGGATGATCAATAGGGTTGATGAGTCCGTAGTCAGGGACTATGAGGACTCTAGTGTGAAGGATACCGGAAAGGATCGTCGGGGACGAGGAATGGACGTATCTGGATCGACTTGATGTAACTAAGTAGAAGACTTGCATTTGGCTAGGCTTTACCCTGACATGCGCCGGTACTTAGACCAATGGTGATGTGAGAGAGTGGTGACTTAACCCCCAGCCATGGAATGTCCCGAGGGATGTCAGACCCATTACCAACTGATGATGAGTGATTGAGACCTTCCTAGAGAAGTACGGTGCTATGACTTAAAGCATGTCTGCCAATAGAGACCAGCATATATAGAGTTAGATTCATTCATTCATTGCTTGTCTCATATCATATTGCATTTATGTTTGTTCGAAATCCCGCCATTTATGTTATTATGGATTTAATCGCCTTTTACCGAGTTTCTTTGAAACTCATTCCTTTATTGTACAATGTTTGTTAGACTATTCTGCAGTGTTGAATACTATGACGGTCCCTATGAAGAAGCGCAAGGCGAAGAGGCATATCTCCAGGAAGGTGATTGCGGTTACAACAATTACACTGAAGATTCCGCGAGTGGTTATGCTCCGTACGATGCTTAGTCCGACCATTGAGTGGAAGCGTCCTTGTGCCATTTATGAGATTTATACTTATAAGGATGTTGTCTATAAAGTGGAGAACAATTTAGTTACCCATTGTACTTGCTACTGGGATTAGATTTTGTCTAGTTTATCTCTTTTTGAGCTACTTTTCCGCTGGTTGTAGAGTGGGATTTTGCCTCACTTTACATATCTGTTTTTGACACTCTGATTATATCTAGTACTCTGATTTATTTATGATTCATTCTTTCTTTATTGGATCTATGGTTTATCTTCCGCACTTTTATTGTTATTGTTCATGATTATGTTATTGTTTATGTGGGAGGTTGATTTCTCGATACCTGATCTTCGGGCTGTGGATCACACTCTCGGGTATGCCAGATAGGGTACCGGCTGGGAGGATGTGACAGAAAGAGCCGACAACGGGGAAACCGGTTGACCGATCATGGAACTCCACCAACTGAGAAAATTCTACCCAGTAGTTCGTATTTCTTTCAAGAATAAACATTTTCATCCCAGACATTTCTCAATAGCCATCTTTCGCACCTCTTTTGAGGACTTAAAGTACAAACAAGTACAGAGGCTCAGGAACCACCCTCGGTCACATCTTTGGCACCTCTCTTGAGGACTTAACGTACAAATACGTACAATGACCTGGTCACGTCTTTGGCACCTCTCTTGTGGACTTAACGTAAAAGTACGTACAATGACCCAGTCACATCTCTTGCACCTCTCTTGAGGACTTAACGTACAAATACATACAGTGACCCAATCACATTTCTTGTACCTCTCTTGAGGACTTAACGTACAAATATGTACAGTGACCCAGTCACATTTCTTTTGCACCTCTTTTGAGGACTTAGCATACTTAGAAAATTTCTACCTCCAACATCACAACGTTCGGGAAGAGATAGCGTCCAGACAGATGACATTCAGACAGAGTACATTGATAGGGAACTGGCTGGACCGATCATGGAATGCAAGACATCTCAAAAAGTTTCAATGCAAATCAAGTTTTAGAAACCAAACCTCTTTTGAATGAGAGGCCATATGAAGGGTATTGCAGTACAACACAATCAAAAGTCTTCGGTTACAATCGAATGAGTCCTTCCCGCAATGAATTTTTCAAAAAATTCCTAAGATGAGGCTTCGGCTATGCCCGAGTGGGACCTCTGAACGAAGCATCGGTTTGCCCTAATGAGACTTCCTAAGACAAGGCTTTTGTTACAACCGACTAAGATCTTCTAACAAGGCTTCAATTCTAACCGACTAAGACAGCTTTGATTTCTCGAATAAGACCCAATAAAGGCTTCAGGCTTCCCAAATGAGACCTAAGAAAGAGGACCTCGGATTTTCCAAATGTGATATTTCAAGAATGAAAGGACACTTCGTCTAATCGCGATTGAGAAACAAACCAAGCATTCAGTCTAGGGGCTTCTCTCGAACACTTGGCTTGGGGGCTAGTGATATGGGAAGATCATACCCGACTTGGTCTGGACCCGAACATGGGCAACTGGGTTTGGACCTGACCATGGGTAATACCAGCAATGCAGTCGGGATCTTAGCTGACCGCACCACATATATGGAAGGCTCCACTCACACTAAACCTATATGGCAACATTGCCATGAATGGAAGGTCAACTCCAGGGCTGATTAGGCGGAACAACCATCTAGGGAGTCTGTCTAGGGCTGATCAGGCAGAACCACCGTCACGGGAGCCTGTCTATGGCTAATCAAACGGAACCACCGTCGGGGGAGCTTGTCTATGGCTAATCAAGCGGAACCACCGTCAGGGGAGCTTGTCTGTAACCAAGAAGGTAACCTGCATACTATTTAAACAAAGTCACCCCTCCGGTAAGAGAACGAACACTTTCTGAGTAATTCCTGTGTCGCACACACTCGCACAGGACCTTCATCTAACACCGACTGACTTTACCACCGGAGGCAGCTGCCCGGCATCCCAGTCGGCCCGCGTCTAACCTTTTTTGCAGGACTCATCATCTCTGGACGCAAGAAGGCAATCGAACATTAACATGGTTTAGTCGGAATCTAGATCGGAAATGAGACACATCATGGTGAGGCCCTCCAATACACACATCATGCAAAGGCACACTAGAAAGAGGGGTTAATCTAATCAAATCCATACCTCCTAAAGCTTTGGTGAAAGATATGTCTTTGTTTAATTCATCATGAATAAAATATTAACTTATTTAGATTTTCAGTTAACTTACAAGACTTGTATTCGGCTCAAATTTTTGGGTTCAAATATTGGTTTCTTTCCCCCTACAACAAATCCCATGTGAACCAAATTATAAAGACACCTTAAATTTAAGATAACGATACTTACTGTTGCCTCTTGTACTATAGCTTAATTGCTACTTTATCTCCTATACTTTTTAAAATTACTAATTCAACCTTCCACTTTGTCTGTAAGTACTATTCCCACCCCCTACCATTGAACTCCATTAGTTAAAAGATGACATGACATATTTTATTTATTTTAAAATCCCATATTAACTCTACAGTTTTATATTACTTATTTACACTTTATATCAAATTAAGTTACTATCCCTCAGCAATTAGAGAAAACTTAAACCTAATTAAACAAAATTCTTTTCTAGTCAAAAGAAAGAGGGAAAAGAAAAGGAAACTCATTTTCAAATTTATATATGTATTTTTCAATTGGAAAATAAAATAAATAGTAATTCCTAATTTTTTGTGTTATTTTAATTTTGTTATTTACTTTCTAGTTTAATGTTATCAATTCTAAAAAGTTTCTACTTCCAATAGACTATTATTTATTTATTGTCTAATTTGACGTTAACAATTTTAGGAAGTTCCTACTACCAATAGGGTGCCTTTTTTTTTTTTTTTTTTAAATCCAAATTAATATCTTGCTTGGCCTAAAGCACACCATGTCACGCTTCAACAAATCTGAGTTTTCTGTGGATGTGCTTCTAGTACAATGGTTGAGCCTCCTATGTAGAGTCAGTAAGTATAAGAAGGTCATGGGGATGAATCTCCGTCTCTCCCACATCTTTGCCCCTCTCCCTGGGCCTGTGGGCCAACAATAGATATTCTTCCTTGGAACTGGACCAAATAAAAAAGAAACAAATGGGAGTTTTTGGTGGAACGGTGTAGCTGAACGCCAAAAATGAGAATAGGGGTCCTGCAGCTATTGAGGAACCCAAAGGGACTGGACTATATGATGTAGGTTTTCATCATTTGGATCTGAACTACCCTGCTAGTGTTGCTTCCCTTGATGATATCATCAGAACTCAATTTGGAAAGCTTGATATATTGCTGTGTTGACCTTAGAATAAATGCTCTTCATTGGGTTAATGACTAAATATTTATTGACAAAATAATTATGTCGATTTGGAATTCGAAATTCAAATGCTTTAAATTTGAGTTTCTCCTCTAAGTTGGTAATTGTTGAGGTGTATTAAGACACAACCTCAATAGGAAAAAGGGTTGAATAATTTCATATGAGAGAACCTCAAATATATAAGCAGCATACATCCCATGCTGTTAGGGCCTGTTTGGTTACATGAGTCTGGAGATTTCAAATATCTAAAGACTTCAAATCTATAGACTTCAAATCTATGGTGTCATAATTTATAAAATTAAGTGTTTGGTTGTGGAATGAAATCTGTGGATTCATCCTAAAAAACTATTTGATTGATGTGATTTTTATGAATGTGCAAATGTATAGCTTTTTTGAAATCTCTGGATTTCACCCCTTACCCATAAATCTACAGATTCACGTTTTTAGTGTAAAAAGGTGAATCTATAGAATTCATGAATCTAGAGATTTTTACAACCAAACAGGTATAATTCTCAGATTCATGAATCCAGAGATTTGAAATATCTAGATTCATGTAACCAAACAGGCCCTTAGGTAACTATGAACAATAATAAATAAATAAAAAAGATATAAAACATGGAAATGTTTGTATGGAAATGATTTAATAAAGAAACAAATCAAGTCAAATTAGGATACTGATGAAATGGAAGGATGAGATGGTATTGAAAGAATTCGAATTGAAAGAAGGATGAATGGAAAGAATTCAAATGAGAGGAAGATATAATATAGAAAGAATTCAAATTAGAGACAATTAGGGAAATGATGAAAAATTAAAATCTTTAAATTAGTTGGGTATATAAATAGGCCACCACTGTGTTGAATAGACCAGTAAGCAAGTTTTCCTAGTTAACAATGGTTTTTCTTGGGGTGACAAGTGGTGTTTCAACGACAAAGGGTTTCAAGGGTATCATCGCATTGTTTTTACTTTTTCTGCATATTGTTGATTTGAAAAGCTATGGAGCTGAAGCAAAACAGACAATGGAGCATATTGAAGATGAATTGGAGCTGGAAAGGGAACTTGAGAGTTTGAATGTTCCTCATCCTCTCAAGACCATTATAGTATGTTATCTAAACTTTTTTTTTTCTCCACTGTAGACCTATGTAATCTATGGATGGTTTTTTCTCTCTCTCACATACACGCACACACAGTTAGAGAGAGAGAGACCGATGGGAATTTTGTATTGATTTTCACATTTATTTTCTTATGCCTTAAACCGATAACAAATGGAACAGAAAAGGACACCAAAGCAACAAAATAGCATGGTTATAGCATTGGATGTTTTATCCTTCTTATTTATTTGTCCCTTGATCTTGTAGACAAAGAAGGGTGATATCCTTGATTGTGTCGATTTCAATAAGCAACCAGCTTTGTCTCATCCATTGCTCAAAGATCACAAAATCCAAGTATGTTGTATTTCTCTCCCATTTATTTGTTTTGTTTCACCTTCATTTAACAAATCAAGACCAGGGGCATACCTTATTAAATTTGATTCAAAATTTGACTTTTAATACTATAATTTCTTTGCAGATGGAACCGAGTGTTCACCCAGAATGGGGGGCAAATATAACTTCTTCAGCTGTTGGATCTTTGCTAAGTACTTTTGAACTTGAGGAATGTCCCGAAGGATCTGTTCCCATTCGAAGAACCTTGAAAGAAGATCTTTTACGGGCTAGAACTTTATCAAGAGAATTCATTAGCAATTTCAATCGAAGCAACAGGCACTTCGCTGGACAATTAGTAAGCAATCACCAACTTATATTCTAACTAATTCATTTCGAACTTTTAAGGGTGTACCTAGTACACTAATCACAATCAATCCTTTTAAAGGTGTACCCATTGCACAAGACTAATGATGTTGCAAAGTCCACAAAAGATCATATAGTGTACAACTTCTTACTTGTACGTACAAAAGAAAGAACTGTTTTAATATTCAAACCCACAACCACTTGTCTCTATAACGCAATCTTGCCCGTTGGATCGTTCAACCCTTAACGAGAGTTTACAATTTGGATTCAAATGTAAATTAAGGTTCTTTTTTTCTGTCAATAAGCATGGCTAAGGAAATATATCTTGAAGCAAACAATGGGGTTGCACTTAAGTGGAATGTAGGCCCTTCATTGATCAGGAGTTCAGATTAATTACCATTTATTAAGAGTATCACATGCTATAATGCTTTCTTGCTTGCTGGTATTCAGAAATAGTTGATGAAGTCTTGACAATTTGTTTATTAATTTATTATTTTTTTTTTTGTGTTAAAGTCCTGACAAACTAATGTGTCCAGAAAATGTGGACTTTTGCTAAGCATCATATGGCAAAAAAAAAAAAAAAAAAAAAGACAATCAAAGAATGCTTCTTTGATGAAAACTATGCAACTTTAAACTCTGTGACAACCACCAGCTTGTTTTAAGGTTTAAGTTAATCGTTTCTAGCTAGATCATATCTAGAAAGAAAATATTTCCCCATAACATAATGTGTAGGTATGGTTTTTGCATCAAATCCAATGTAAATAGGAAAAAGAGTTAAAGTATGCTGATACAATTGTAGGCATTGATTAATGCAGAACAGTCACATGCCTTCTTTTTTTAAGCAAAATAATCATATGGTTGGATGTATATACTGATGTAGTTTTGAATTATAGCAATCGAAGTAAATGGGTTTTAATTGTTCTTTGTACTGAACACATTATTAACTTCAAGAAATTGAACGTTTAGATTGCAGATGTTAACAATGAGTTGCCGGGTTTTTTAGTTCATGGAGCTTCTGCAACTATTAATGTGTACGATCCAACTCTAACAGACCGTATGCAGTTTACAAATGTTCAAATTTGGATTAATGGTGGTCCAACTGAATCCCCTAATTATATAATGGCTGGATGGTCGGTATGTATTTAACAATCTACATTTATTTGAACTTGTTCCTCACTTGAATCGTCATCCCTTACTCAAAAAAAAAAAATAGACCTTTTAGTTTATAATCGAATAAATTTTGAATGTTATCTAACTTTATTTTCTACATTTCTTAAAAATCAGGTTAATCCAAGCTTATATCATGATGCAGAAACTCATTTATTTACATTTTGAACGGTATGTTTGTTAACATTTTAGTTGTTAATTAATAATTAGGTTATGTTTAGTACTTGAATTTCATTTTACTTTGACAGAACTTAACAAGGATCCGTTTTCTAAGTGGTAAAGCTTCCTCTTTAGAAGCTTAAACAATGGTTTAACTTGTTAACTTCTATTGTCTCTTCAGTTTTACCCTCTCTCTTTCTCAATTAATAGGAGTTTGTTCCTTTCTTCTTTTTTTCCCTAATATTTATTTTGGGAACTAAGGTTCACCCAAGTCAGCTTACTAACTCATTGATTACATCCAGAGGAGGATAATTTTTCACATATAATATTAAATACAAAGTGGGGCTTCTCCCTTGGCTCCGAGGGGATTTGAGCCCTTGACCATTCCATGTATATTTTTCTTTCCATATGATAAATTCCGTGATATGTGGTAAATAAAGACACTATATATAAACATTTACATTTTTGAGAACCCATTCCCTCTTTGCACTTTTTAATTTATTAATTTCTTGTATAAATAACCAAAATTGTTATAAAATACCTATTTATTTAAATAATTAAAATTTTTGGTTGTTATATGTCTTTTTCGCTTTTAATTTAAATTATCTTTTAGCGGGAAGAAAAAACTAAAATTTCAAGTTGTGCAGGGTGATAATTACAAAAATGGATGCCCCGATACTCATTGCAGAGGGTTTGTACAAACTCACAGATCAATTAGGCCAGGTGCTATTATAAATCCTACTTCTGATCTTGGAAATAAACAGTTTGAGTTCCATCTCGCTGTTCACCAGGTATAACTTTCTTTTACCTTTTATTCCAAGTAAGTCATCGAAAAAATGCATATTAGCCGCATTTGTATCTCCTCTTTATGATCGAGGATGCTAATCTCACATAGACATGTGCTGTAAGAATAGGTCTCATACAATTAATCAATATATCTTTTGATAAAAATAAATTGGTAGATCGCATTTAGATCATTGTTGGTAATTCTATTGATTGTTTTCTTACAGGATCGACAAACTGGGCATTGGTGGCTGCAATTTCAAAGCATAACCATTGGTTATTGGCCAAAGAACTTGTTTAATTCTTTAGCTACTGGTGCTAAAGGTAATTCTTGGGGAGGTATCATAAGAATTGGTTCTAATGGAGAATACCCTAAAATGGGAAGTGGAATGTGGCCTAATCAACGATATGCATGTTTTTTACATGCGATTGAGTTTTTGAACCACGACTACATTGTCAAACATCCACTATCAACAGAAAGCGTAAATATTCGCGTGGATAACAAACATTGCAATAATATACAATATATACCTTATAATGATGTAAGACATGCAGCTGGTATTAATGTTGGAGGACCTGGTGGACACTGTGGCTAATTTTTCTACTAAAATGTAATTAATGTTGATAAGTTTCTACTAAGTTTTTTTATTATCATGAATAAATGAATATGTCTCCCTATAGATATGCTGCCTTTTTTAATTATTACCCATATATATATATATATATATGAAGCAGTAAATGCCGACACAATTACTAGTTCTGGGTCGATTTTAGGTGAAAACATATGTGAATCTAGAAGGAATTAGTGTGAGATTTTTAGATGGATGGAAAGGTCTAGAAGTCTATTTTCTAATGCAATAAACAGTGATCAATTTTCTATTTCCTTGGGGGAGTTACTCTCAGAGCCACCTCTCCACTTCGAAGCACATTGAAACTAGTTAACCCTGGAGGAAACACAACCAACTTCCTCTTGGTCCCAACTTTCACTGTCATGTAATTGTCATTTTATAGTTTCAAAAAGTTTTTATTTAATGGGGAAGTCAGCTAGTAGAACTAGGTAGTCATTTTCAAGTGATTTTTTGGAATTGCCTATGCATGGAGGGATGTTCCCAATGCACTTTTATTTATGCTCTTTATTGTGAAAGAATTTAAGATATTGGAATCAAAATTGAGTTTGGCCTTTAGCTTTAGAGGAAAGCGTTTTTTTTTTTCTTTCTTCTATATATACTTTTTAGTCTTATTATAGGTTATGAGCACTCCGTCGAAGTAGGTAGTACATCGCCGCATGAATTCTATGAGGGACCGATAGGCGAGAATGCATAGGAGCATGGAGACTCGTTTCCATGTTCGGATTGCTCCTACGGAGTCAATTAGCATTGAGGCAACAACGATCACCTTATGAGATTGTAGTTTCCCTTGTGACCATTTGTTTTATTCTTCTTATTGAACCAATAGATGATGGCGCTACTTAGTATTTTGAGCCTCTTTGAGATTTGACTTGACTAACTTTGGATAATGACTTTGAATTCAAAGTCATAGATAACTGTAATAACTTTAATATTATGATTTTAATTTGATACTTTATGTTCTTTTCTTGCTCTTGGATTATAATATATTGTATTATTGTTATGGATTGACATTGAACCTAGATCGTGTATTGTTATCACCCCCACGAGTATTCGGGTGAGTCCGGATCTAACTAGGTGGTGTGTGACAGAAGTTGGTATCAGAGCTCATGGTCATTTTAAATCCTAACCTTAATACTACATAGTGGGAGCATCTCCAATCATCAATCCATAAGTGACTCAACTAGGTTAGAAGTGAATAATATGTTCAACTACTAACTTGAAACACACAATGGGGTGAATGAGCATAAAGGAGCTAAGTGAAATAATACACAATAATCATATCAAACCTAAAGTCACATTGTCACACCCTACCCAACCGGAACCAATCATACCGAAATACTCGTGGGAGTGAAACACTACAGGATCTTGGTTCACGGCCAAATCCATAACACAATGCGATATAATATAGTCAAAGAGCAAGAAAAGATTAAAGTGACAGTTAATCAAGTAGTAAAATTTTATTACAGTTATCCAATATTTGAAATCACAGTCATCATCCCAAATTAGTCCAGCTAAATCAATTATCAGAGATTAAGGAAAAGTTGTATATCAGCGGAAGTCTAAGTTTTCGAGAAGGGCTCAAAAGATTAAGTAGTGCCCTCTTCTATCAGCTGGATGAAAAGGATGCAACGCATAGATACAAGGGCAACTACCGTAGTGATCTCCCACTGGAGAGAATACAACATGTGGGTAGTGTTTGAGCCATCGCAATCCTCCTCTCCACTTCTTTGCATGGCTTCAATATCCCCTAAAAGAGAATAAAACAGTTTAGAGTTAAAGAGGGGGAAAACCTGAAAAATAAGAAAGTAGGTCCTTCCATATTAGCCAAAACGATTGCTCCACATTGTGTTGACTAACTCTATATCACCATAGGTTCCAAACTTTTCTTGAAAGAAATCCACAGAGTCTTCTAGCAATGTTCCTTTGAAGAAATTTACTTCCAATGTCAATGGAGATGCTTTCCAGACTTGTTGGGCAAAAGGGCAATGGACAACCCATGCACCACTGATTCAGCTGAAGACAAGCAAATTAACTAGGGAAATAGGGTTGAGGAATCCAGTTCTCTCAAATAATGCCTGACCAGTTGGGATTGCTTCATGTGAAACTCTCCACAAGAAATTTTGGATCCTGGGCAAAGCATTAATCTTCCATATATATTGTTCTCCAGTGAACATTGTTGGGAGAGTATGAACTGCCAGCTCTTTGTACGTTTGAACTTTGAATGTGTCGACAAAGAAACAGAGTTTTAACCTCAATTTAAATCTTAATTAAGCCATGATTCATAGTCATCATACAACCCAATGGACAGCTGATTCCATTTTATTTTGGTTTTGACATTAATTAGATTCTATAATCCCAATTTCCTTTTCTGGTAAACCATAACCTCAAATCTTTTTTGGTTAAGTAAGCCATAATCCCAATTGATGCTTTTTTTTTTCTTTCTTTTTGGGTCAGATCCAATTGATGCTTTGATCATCAATGAATACTTCGATCGTATAAATCTGTTAAAATGGAAATCTCAGTCATGATATATAGGGAAGCTCTTGAGTATGTGAGGTTGAAGGTGGATGGGAAACGAAAGGGAAAGGAAGCAGGAAGTGAGATGAAGGAAAATGGAGTGGACCAAAGGATTTTATTTCCTTTTACTGAAAGCACAAGTAAATTAATAAACTAATATTAATTTTTATTTAAAACGTAAAAAATGATTATAAATTAGAAAAATGATACCCTAGTCAAACACCTAACTAGTTTTCTTGAAGAAATAAAATTCACTTTAAATCAAAATATTTGCATTTTGCTTTCAACCAAACGAAGTTGATGTTCAATGCATTTAAAGAACGTGGGCTCTTTGTGACCACAAGGCGAATAATGATATTCACTCATTTACAACTTTCAAGCTCTTAGTTTGGACTTTGGATCATCTACCGACATGGAGGTGAAATTTTTTAACTCACGTGATTGGTTAGACTCATGATACACGATTTAACCTAAAAATAAAATCTTCTTTTCAAAAAAATTCTGAAAATGTAGAAATCCGTACCTTTCTCTTCTCCTCACAATTTTACTCAATCAGGAAATATTGGGCGGACTATACAAATGGTTTAATCAGAGTACTAAGGCTCTTTTTGGTATCAATTATCATTGTCAATTATGAGAAATTTTCATTATTTTAAATTGTTTGGCATCTATTCTGAATTTTAGTTTTATTTAAAATAATAGAAAAACCTCCAAAATCCATAATGAACTTTTTGTCCATTATGGATTATGATGAGAATTTCATTATCTTCATTTGTGTAAGTTTACTTAAAATTCTATAAGTAAGATGAGGGTAAAATAGTCAATACACATTCTTTTATAACAACCATACTTTTTCCTTCTTTTCTCACTTGTTTACTATCATTTTTAACAATCTTTTATCTTGACACCAAACTTATTTTCCATTTCATAATTTATTTTCGATAAAATTCACCAAACCATTTTTCATTATTGACAAAAAATGAATTCTTGTACTTATTTATTTTAAATAGGCATAATAGAGAATGAGAATTGATACCAAAAAGAGCCTAATTAGTTTACCAAAAAAAAAAAAAGAGTACTTATTAAGACTTTCGGTTCTAATTCGTACTCTTAAAGTGCAGAAGTTGGGAAAGGGTAAGTTTGTAATTCTCTGTCGTTTAATTCACCCATCTTGAACCCACTTGAACAGTGAAGGAAACCGACGAAAAAGGTTCATATCAAAAGGAAAAGAATCATAAACGGTTGGTTTAAAATCAATTATTTGGTTCCATTTCCATTCAACATTCTTACTTACTGCCCGGCATAGATTCAAACTTCCATTACACATCAGAGCTATTGCTTGGTAACAGTAATAAATGAAGATTCATGAGTTCAGATTTCTACTGGATGAGGAGAAAAGATTATGAAAATATAGTTACTGGACTAGGGAGATCATTTCCCAAGCTCAATAACAACGTTTATGGAAAGGATGATAAATAGGTTCACTAGAACTCACAGTATAGTCCCCTTCAATCATGCACAACCAATCCCAACAAAACTTACAAAAAGAAAAATTCAGAAATGGTATATTAAATATTATCAGTTAAAAGTTTGGATGAAAATAACTCATATTTCGTCTGTCAATGAATATAATGAGAGTCATGAATAAGTTAACTACAAAACCATAGTTTTACTTTGAGGCCGATAGGTCTGTACAATACACTAGAAAGATTTCTAATGAAAAAATCTGGCAGAGAACGGCTATTGAGTGAATCCACTTACAAATGAGTAATCAATAGTATCCCCAAAAGTGGCTTATTCAGTTGCTTTGTATCGGTGAAGTCATCTGGAGTAAGTAAAGTCCACAAGCTACTTACAACTCTAGGGGTCCTAAAGATCCCCAGGAGTTTGGATCGTCGGAAGGCTCTGTGTCTCGAAAGAAAGCTACCGTCGGTCTTGCAGGCTGATCTTTCCCAAGGGGGAATTTCCAGAATGAATCTGAGTGCTGAAAAATTATGTAGAATATGACAGCTGAGCCCAAAAACAGTCCCAGAAGAACCAAGTAGAGCTGCCAATCTGTAGATGGGGATAAATGTCAACATTCAATATCCATCAAGTTTTACAGTCAAATGGTGTCCAAGTGCGGGTGGGTGCGTGGGGGTGTGTGTGTGTCTGAGAGAGAGAGAGAGAGAGAGAGAGAGAGAGAGAGAGAGACCTTTCCAATCAGCTGGCACGTTTAGGTTTGTTACAACAGCACCCCATTTACTAGAAGTTGAAAGTACTACCCTGCAAAGTTACATAATTTAGATTAAAACCATCAAATTTGAAGTCTCATAAAGTAACCGAAAACAAAAGAAAACCCTATAAAATATTTTATCCTGGGAACAAAGCATGTAAACAAGACACAAACCCCCAATCCAAACCATGGAGAGATGGGGAAAAAATAAAAAAGAAAGACATAAGAGAGATGCAAACTGGATCAATCACATTGATAACTAGTTTTCAAAGAGATATTCCAACTTCTTGCTCAAAGAAAAAGCTTCAATTTTTGTTAATTTCATGATCTGCTTATGAAGGCTGCATGAATATTGTTGGACACATGCATAGATTTAGGTTTAGTACAGAGAATGCCATAGAAAGAGAAATTTTTATGCAAGAGAAAGCTGCATCCAAATATCCAATGACATGCCTCATGAGATCCACAAGCGCATGTGAAATATTTACATGACAAGTGTCAACATAAGAAAGATACAAATAATGAAAAGTGCTCTAGCTTCATCCAGAAAAAGGCCTGGTGATACAATAGTATTTAGAGTATCCAGATGAGAAAAATCACTGCGGAGGATGAGTCCTATACATCAACCAAAAGAGTGCTTCGAAACCCAATGCTGTGTGTCTTTTGCTAGGCTTGGGTATGGATTTCCATTAGGTTAGATGAGCCGTTATATCAACCAGGATAGCCTCAAGCCTGATGTACATATAAACTGCCGTCCAACCTCTCTTCCATGAATATATCATATGCTTTGGGCTATGATCGCAGCCAGGTCAGATTGTGCCCACAGAGAGTTGTGATTTTGTCCAGTCCAAGGTACAAAGGCCCAAGAAAACCAAGGATAATTAACCAAGGAGACCTTGGACACTTTGAAAACCAAGGCCCAGCAACCCAAGTTGCACCTCTAAACCAGAATACGCAAAGCAACAAATGTACTTCCCTTTTAAGGCTGCCTTTTCCAGTCACCAGGCTAACTAATTGCCATAAATAAAATATGCAATGAAAGGCCAGGATGACTGTTGGAAAAAGTCATTACACCTCCATGCCAATATGCAACTACAATGGGCAAAAGGCACCAAGAGCAGTGGAGTGCAAGTTGGTCCTACCCTTCCACATGTTTTGCAAAGTGGCTGTATCAGGCTTGAAGCTACATCTCCAGGCTGCTATCCTGAGAATTCTGTGACTATCCCAAGAAACAGCCCTGCTTTTATGGAATTAATTCAAATCATATTTTGGAAGAAAAAATATCCTTAATCAATTGATGAAGAGATGGTTCCTGCTCTTTTCCACTTCAACACCAGGGTAGGATGAATGGATAAGCATTTTATGGGAAAATTTCCTAGATCTACTAAACAAGAAAATGTATTGCAAAACAGGAACGATTGTCTTTGTTTTACACCTATTTTCCTGGTAAACCGACTTGTTTTGTAATTATTATGTTAATCTACTATACCCAAGAAATTGTCCCTTAACTATTGTTTTCTCAAGATGACCAATCCAGCATTCCACCAGCTGAAAAAGATTACTCCTTTGATAATATTTATACAGATCATCACTCCATGGCAAAGATGAGACATTCCCCATCGGTAATGGAAAATAAGGAAGGAACCCAGCAAGGACAAAGCAACCAATACATAAAGATATAAGTTTTCAGGTCTGCACAGATGCAGAACCCTGCCTACATACGATATCAGCCAAGCGATAAATTCATAGTTGCTAAGGTGATAACCAGGCATGCAGATGCCTTGGTTGCCGGCGATAAGCTTGCTCAGTCCAACACCTTAGGTTGCCTAGATACCATGAGAACCATACTAGAATGGATGGGGGAAGGCTTTTATGGGAAAATTAAACCACCCTCCCCCCCTACCCTGGTGCCACATTGCCAAGTTTTAAACCAAGCAGTGTTCCCAAGTGGCAAAATCTAGGAATGAAGGATGCATGGGCCTTCTATGCTGTGCATGTCAAGGTATGTTGATGTATCCAGCCCCCAGGCAGCCCCAAAAGAGCCTAGAAGGGGTCCAAGCCCATCCAAAACAGGGCCTAAACCAATGGGGGCCGAATTCCATCCAGAGGTAGAATGGTCATTTTCCTACCCCTGGATCGAGTCATATTTGGTTGACCAAGTCCAGTTTTATTTTAGGAAAAATAATTCTGTTTTTATTTCCTGTTTTGGAGTCTAATTGTCGAGATAATATTGGTCTTTGATTGTTAGTTGGAGTTGTAAGTAGGTGAGGATAGGGTTCCCCAATTGTAGGAACCTTATCTTAAAAGGAGTTCTATTCAAGTAGGTAAGTGGAACCCAATTTAGTAGGGATTCCTTAGTTGAGTCTAGGAAGGTCAGTGGAGGCTATAAATAGCCTAGTTATTTGATGTAATTTTTCAATCTGGATTAATGAATTGATTTGAGTTTGAGAATTGACTTTGGGAAAGTCGTGGGATTTCCCTTGGAACCCTGTGGCTAGAATAGAGAACTTTTGCTTCAATTTTGAGATTCCTTCATCATTTTCTTCAAGCTCATCAGCAGAATTCCAGCAAGCTCACCAACATTCAAGTAAGTCAAGACCCCGCCCCATCCCATTCAGTTGCAGCCATTTCCCACCCCAAACCCTAACCACAGTAGCTCTTTTCTCCCTTTTCTTCTTCCACGTTTTCAGTCCTAACCCCACTAGGATTCCCACAACCCCAACCCCAACCCCAAAACCACCCACTGTACCCTCATTAGGATTGCCTAAGCCTATAGAACCTAGTCATAATCTTAAAAACCCCAAGCAGCCATAATTCTGGTGTTTTTTTTTAGAATTTCTGCACCTCATCTTCTTCTTTGAGATGAGTTGCAGAATTTTTAGAAGCTTCATTATACCCTAAGTCAGACCTTCCAAACCCCATTAACCTTTCCAAAACCGCTTAGTCCTAAATCTGAAACATAAAACCAAAATTTCCAGCAATCCTTCTTCTGCCCTGCGACAGCAAATCCTAACCCACTTAGGATTTGCTAACCCCCAACCCCACACCTTCCTTACTTTGCTCTCTAAAGTCGCAATAGCCTGTAGAAGTCAGTGCTAACCTCCTCTTCCCTGAGCAGCCCCTCTTTTCTGAGTTTGGGAATTTCTGCACTTCATCCTCTTTGTCGAGAAGTTGCAGAAATTTCGAAATTTATGGAAAATTCTGAAACTTCCCAATTCCCATGCCTTTCTTCTTAGATCAATTCTGAACTACAGAAATCCATCAAACAGCCTTGACAGCCACAGAACCAGAAAGCCCTACCCTCTTCCCCACCATAGCCGAAACCCTAAGTTTCAAAATTCAAATTTGAAACTTGAAATCACCAAACTTGAGTTTTGTTTACCCATTCCAGTAGGGTTTTAGACCCCTAAGCCCATCAACCGAAGCCTCCAGAGACATCATTTAAGTGTTGGAATTTAATTAGAAGATCCTGAAGATAACCCTAAACCTGGGTTTCCATCACATGTCTATCCCACCAAGGACCCCAACTTCGCCTGAAGAAATGGATAGATCATTTCAACAACTGAAGAAACATTGAAGATTCTCCAAGGAAATTACTATTTGCTTAAAGCTGACCACAAAGAGAGGGTTAACAATAGGACAAAGGGCAGCACAGGACGCTACCCTTCAAGCTATTGAAGACATATGTTCCAAGCCAAAAGCAGCACCAGTAATATAGCCTCACCTAGAAGAAACAATAGTTGCAATGGAAGATAAGAAATTTTGGATCAGATACTAAGAGAATCCAGAATAGTGAGAATCATTCCCCATCATCAATTACCCAAAAAGACTACGACAATGTGGTGAATATACGAGCATAATGGCTCCAAAGAAAGTGATTCTAACATTAATACAAAGAAAAAGAAAAGTGAAGTGATTCTAATATGTATGTCAGATATTATTAAAATGTCAAGATGAGTTTGTGAAAAGCTTTGCCAAACCTCTTCATTTTCCAGAAGAATTAAAGGCCCAATTGAATATGAAAATGTGGCAAATAGAAAGAGTTATTTAAGAAAAATTCAGGAGGATCTTTTTAATTACTTAAACACTCTGAATTGTTAGCAGGTTTACCTTTCACTAGGACAGAACTCTACCAAATTAATGTGTGTACCAAGATGGAGCCTCTTGCTCCAATGGCAGAGCTCCATTTTCTTTACATTCATTGCCAATATATCACCTTCCTTGCTTCCCCTGTATAATTCAGAAGAATCCCCTTTGTCAAAGAAAATCACAATCTTAATGTTACAATGAACATGTTAATTGAACAATGTAAGAACCATGTGAACGGAAGAAGATAGTGACAGCTACTGCAGCAAACGTAGAACAACATATTAATCTACCATTAGGTATCAAAAACCACATCACCAGCAACAGAAGTGAACAAATGTCATCAAAAGAGAATGCTATCCAAAAAATTTAAGACATGTTTGTTCTTCTAATACAAATGTCTCAGCGTGGGCACTCCCAACATATACAAGAAAATTGTATCACAAGTCATAATGGCAAATTATTTTGACGGAGGAACTCGTTTTTACAAGTTTTTATCCAATTAGTTGGCTATCTTTGGATAATAAAGGAAAAAAAAATAGTATAAACTGCCCCCCAAAACAGCTGTTATATTTGACTTTATGCCATAGTGAGTCGCCTAGTGGAAAAGCCTACAAATTGTAAACGAGGCTTTGACTTCCAAATCCCGCTCTTTAGAGATGATTTGGAATGCCATCTATTTTGATGTTTCTGCTAGGTTACTTTCTATGCCCCACCCCCCGGTTGTTGATACCCCAAGGAATAGGCTCATTGTTGTCTCCTGGGGTCTTAACTCCTCTTTCCAGTCTCCTTCTTGAAGGCTGGTTCCCCCCCCCCCCCTTTTGTTTCATCATTTGTTTTTTCTTGGCTTCTTCTTATTTAATTATTTTAATCATCCAAAAACAAAAAGGGCATGACTAAATGTCAGTAATTAGCTAAAATGAGGCATCCTCAATGCAATCAACATATTAACTTTCCCCTTAAGTTAGATGGCTCAGAAGACCCCCTTCAAAGCTGCTTGCAGAGGTGGAGTTTCTAAAGTGGATTATCTTGGATCAAGTTCTAATTGGAAAAGAGATTCTTGATGCCTGAACCTACTTGCCAATGATTTCTTCCTCATTAAGGGTGACGACCCCAGAAGATAAAGGAAAAACATACGTAAATGCAACGTGATAAAATGCAAATATTGTCCTGAAAATATCAGCAGTCATGAACCATTGGATGTCAGACATTAGTCCACTTCTATTCCCTAATTGGTCAAAGTAGGGTGAACAGAGCTCAAGAACCAAGTAAGCGTTTGGTGTCCCTAAGAGCAACTGTCTCAGAGGTTTGCCCCTACTAGAGCAATAGAATTGCACATAAAAATTCAGATGAGGGTTCAACCAGGCAGAGGATTGTATTCTATGAATGAGTGGGAGGTAGAAATATCTCCAACCATTACAAGCCAATTTGAACAGACCTTCTTCAAGCTAGATTGTGTTGTTTTTGTTAGAAAAAAAGTAGAACTTACAAAGTATATATATATATATATATATATATATATATATATATATATATATATAATAGACACAGAGACACACATATACGCACGTACATAGTTGAGCAATTTGAAAATACAATGAAGAAATTTTGTACTAAGTCCCAAGAGGTGCAGATTATGCTTATGACCCTTAATGGTGGGAAGAAACCCCTCAAACCACACCAAGCCAACAGACCAGAATTTCTTCCACTAGTACATGTTTATTTATTTCTTAATGTATAGACTGCCTGAAAAACAAATCCAGTTTAATATAATTTCAGTTTACTTCACATCATAGTCATTCAATGACATGCACCAACCAAATGTCAATTGCAGGTAAAACATATGAATGGGACCATCAAACAACAAGAGAGCCAGCAAAAGTACTCAAAGTTTTGGATATTTTCTAACCACTACAAAAAGGAAAAAATGATCATCGGACCAAGGAGCTTGAACCTGACTTAGGCCAGCCTAAAGTCCCAGGTTTAGTTTGGGTTTTCCAACCTGCAGGCTGGATTAGGTTTATCCCTCTGGCTGAAACTGGAAGCATCCATACATATGCATAGACAAAGGTTTTCTTGCCTGTCATTATGCCTAGTTAAGTATCGCAGGTCAATCTTTGCCACATGGCAATGCATGGGTCAGCCCATGTGATAAAGGACCAGGATAGCATCTTGTCAGTCAATTTCATCTTCTATGAATGTAAGTAGCTAAAATTACAAAAGATGCCATTATTTAACTTTTTATCTCTATATGATGGCATTTTGGTAATTTACTAGAACTTCAAATCAAAGTTTGAACAACTTTCCTTGCTTTGGCCATTAAGTCCTCTATCACATGGGTTATGTGCTGCTAAGTGGCACATAGCGAAGTGCTATATTTCACCTGGCAAAGGGTGACCCGTAGAAGGAACCATACAAAGTTTAACATAATGTATTTCTACATACAAATTATACATTAAGACCATTTATCATGCACCATACTTCACATTCAACTACAGACCTATGATTTTTGTATACCAGATACACATAAAAGTAAATTAGTCAAATAAAAGGTATCCTGCAACATAAATTCATGAAATATGTAAAGAGCAGGAATGCCCACCACAGCCTAGACACTTAGTATGCGTTTGGTAACGTTTCTGTTCTGAGAAACTAGTTCTTATACAAAACTGTTTTTTAATGTTTCTGTGCTAAAAGACCGTTCTTTGCTTGAAAATGACGTTTGATAAATCCATTCTAAAAATATTTTCAAAACACTAATAATGGAATAAGTTGGTGTTTTTTTTTTCCTTTTTGGGTTGAAAAATAAAGTTGGTGTTTGATAAACTTGTTTTAAAGCTTCAATTTGAACCAATTTTATCACGTTCGTTTCTGTTCTTTGGTAAAAACATCTTTTTTATGTTCTGCAAAAAGTGTTCTTTTCTGACCGGTTCGTTCTTAAAGAACAGAAGAACGAACCGTTTTATCAAACGCCTCTAACCAGTTCTTCCGTTCCCAAAGAACAGAAGAACGCCAAAAATGTTTTTTAAGAACGTTATCAAACGCACCCTTAGTTTTAGTTTTGGCATTACCCCAGCCTGAATTTAGGCCTGGATTTAGGATCCTGCCTCAATGCCTGGCCAACCCTATTTGGCTATAGTTTGAAATATTGTATAATCAGCATACAGCATTAGTAAATATCCAAAACAAACATCACACACCCAATGTATCCCAATCAATAAGTGAACAACAATAAGATAGTTTCAAAAAGAAACTACAAAGCAATTCTAAATAATAATTAACCCAACATTGATGTTGTGGGTTTTGATGATGATCAAATTGAGAGAAATCAAATCAGCCAGTCAGCCTTAACAGGGCTAAAGCTCCAACTAAAAGGAAGAACTGAAGGGACAAAAAATTCAGCATCCAGCAGGATAAGATACCCTCATATAAAGTCTCACATAAAAACACAATATACTCAACAGATGGTAACAAAATGAGCACTCACAGTGCAAGATATTTTCCATCCAAGCAGATGGATAGAACACAAACTGACTTTCTAGGTAGCTTTTTGTGCCCAATTCGATTCCAAGTGCTGATATCCCAAACTGCAATTACTGCTTTATCACCTGTTTTTATATACTTACATGATCACATTCAGAATATAAATTAAAACCTATGATATGATAACAGATATGGTATACAAATGCTCTAAAATCTCATGCAGACCCTTTTGAACAGTGCAAAACAAGAACGGCTTGGTCCCATCCCTAGAAAACCGACAACATTCAATCTTCTCATCCTGCAACAGAACATACATAGTGCACTCAGATCCAAAGAAAGGAAAGAGAAATTCTGCACAGTACTATCAGTATCATTTAGTGAGAATGGAAAAATAAAAGAAGGGAAAGTAAGTCCAGACCGAGTTACGGG